>NW_012104932.1:2106730-2108382 GCF_000951045.1 Mandrillus leucophaeus | reverse complement strand
CTCCCGGCTCACTGCAACCTCAATCTCTTGAGCTTAAGCGATCCTCCCACCTCAGCCTCCCTAGTAGCTGGGACTACAGGCATGTGCCACCACACCCAGTTAATTTTTGTATTTATTGTACAGATCGGATTTTGCCATGTTGCCCAGGCTGGTCTTGAACTCCTGGACTTAAGGGATCCACCTGCTTGGGCCTCCCAAAGTGCTGAGATTACAGGTGTGAGCCACCGTACCCAGCAGCGAATTGCATTTTTTATTTGTAGAAGAACTGGAAAGCAAGCTGGAAAGCCAGCAATAATCCATTTATCATATTTTCCTCCACTAAAACTCTAAGCCCTCTGTCATATCAAAACTAGAAAGGCTTCCTGTGATGGTTAATTTTATGTGTTAACCTGAGCCACGGGGTACCTAGATATTTGGTTATACATTATTTTGGGTGTCTCTGTGAGGGTATTTTTGGATGACATTAACATCTAAATCTATAGACCAAGTAAAGCAGATTGTCCACCTAATTCAAGTGGGCCTCATCCAACCAGTTGAAGGCCTGAATAGAACAAACAAGTTGCCCTTCTCCCAGGTAACAGAGAATCTCTCCTGCCTGCCTACCTTCAAACTGGGACATTGATTTTTTTTTTTCCTGCTTCTAGACTTGAATTGAAATGTTGGCTCTTCCTTGCCTCAAGCCTGGTGGCTTTTGGATGGGAACTACACCAGCAGCTCTCCTGGTTCTTAGGCCTGTGGACTTGGAATGGGACTAAACCATTGAATCTCCTGAATCTCTGGCTTGCTGACACCCTGCATATCTTGGGACTTGCCCGCCCCCATGATCGCATGACCCAATTCCTTATGACAAGTCTCTTTAGCTAGCTAGATTAAACTGATAGATACAAATACAAATATTTCTTCCCACCGGAGAGCCCTGGCTAATACACATCCCATTTCCCTTCAGTGAAGCTTTCTTATTTTCTTCACAGAATTAATTTCTTAAATCCTGTCCAAGCAAAGGAGCTCTCTGGGAACAAATAAGCCCCACTCATCCTAAAGAAATAAATAAGGGTACAGGCAAATATTTTGCTACAAATGCTCAATATAGTGATTTTATATGTAAAATATTTATTACAGTTTTGGGATTTTTTGAGACAGAGTCTCACTCTGTTGCCCAGGCTAGAATATAGTGGCATGATCATAGCTCATTGCAGCCTCAGCCTCCTGGGCTCAAGGCATCCTCCCATCTCTGCCTTCCAAGTAGCTGGGATTACAGGCATGTGCCACCATGCCTAGCGAATTTTTAAAATATTTTTTGTAGAGACAGGGTCTTGCTAGGTTGTCCAGACTGGTCTTGAATTCCTAGCCTCAAGTGATCTTCCCACCTTGGCCTCCAAAATCGCTGGGATTATGGGCATGAGCTACCACGCCTGGCATATTATAATCTTTAAAGCAGAAAAAAAATAATATTCAATTGAAATGGATTGGTTAAACATGTTACCTCAAAAAACGGTATAGGATATGAAGAAAATTTTTTATGTGAAGACAGGTACTCAAATTATTAAATGAGAAAAAGCAGATTATAAAACAAGTTTGAAAATATTCTCACACATACTAGAGAATACATTAGTATATCATTTATTTATTTATTTATTTTTTTTTTTGAGATG
>NW_012104932.1:2090461-2105539 GCF_000951045.1 Mandrillus leucophaeus | reverse complement strand
AAAAAAAAAAAAAAAACTCCAGTCACAATTGCACCAACCTAATAGAATTCTTGCCCCCCAACAAAATAAAAAAATAAAAACCCTCAAACTTTCATCTGATTATATTTCTAAATATAGGAGACAGAGAAACAGGTTGTGTTCCTACAGATACACAATCACCAAATTTCAGATTGTGGTAAACTATGAAATAAAAGAATGGGCTGGGTGCAGTGGCTCACGCCTGTCATCCCAACACTTTGGGAAGCCGAGGTGAGTGGATCACCTGAGGTCAGGAGTTTGAGACTAGCCTGGCCAACATGGTGAAACCGCATTTCTACTAAAAATACAAAAATTAGCTGGGTGTAGTGGAGGGCACCTGAAATCCCAGCTACTTGAGAGGCTGAGGCAGGAGAATCACTTGAACCCGGGTGGCAGAGGTTGCAGCGAGCCAAGATCACACCACTGCACTCCAGCCTTGGCAACAACAGAGAGACTCTGTCTCAATCAATCAATCAATCAATCAATGGATGGGTTTCTTTAACAGACAACAAAACGCAAAAAACAGATGGAAAGCGAAACAGAGATAAGGCAGACAACCAACTGCAATGAACAAATCTTTCTTGGATATTGGCTTGAACAGTAAAACTGTTTAAGGAAAAAAGGATATGTATCTATCACACAAATGAGAAATTTTGACTACTAACAAGACTTTTGATAATATTAGAAAAGTATATGACTTTTAAAATCATGATAATGGCATTGTAGTTGTGTTTAAAATTAGTCAATTATCTTTTAGAATTATCTTTACTGAAATATTTACGGATAAAATACTGTGATCTCTGGCATTTGCCTCAAAATAATCCAGAGTAGAGGAGAGGAAAATGAGCAGGGTGAGAAATGAGACATAATTGGTTATGACACATATATAAGGGTTCATCAAATAATTCTACCTCTGTATATGTTTGAAATGTTCTATGACAAAAAAATTATGAATTCAAATAAAACAAAACTATATTGACAGGAGTTGTGGAAAGATATACAACAAATCACTAACAATGGTTACTCAGGGGAACAGGATTACCAATATTTTTCCTTCTTTTTGCTTGTCAGTGTATTATTAATTTTATTACAATGAGCATGAATCATTTATATACTTAAAATTACTTGTGGAATTTTTTTTTTCTCTCTCAACTTTTAGGTTCAGGGGGTATATATGCAGGTTTGCTACATGAGTGAATTGCGTGTTGCTGAGGTTTAGTGTACAAATGATCCCATCACCCAGGTACTGAGCATAATACATGATTGGTAGTTTTTCAACCCATGCCTCCCTGCTCAAGTAGTCCCCGTATCTACTGTTCCCATGTATATATAATGTCTAACTCCCACTTAAAATTGAGAACATGCAGTATTTGCTTTTCTGTTCCTGCATTAGTTCGCTTAGGATAATAGCCTCCAGCTGCGTTCATGTTGCAGCAAAGGCCATGATCTTGTTTCTTTTTTTGGCTTCCGTGGTGTGTAGGTATCACTTTTTATTTATCCAGTCTTCTGTTGATGGGCATTTGGGTTGATTCCATGTCTGTTCTATTGTGAACAGTGCTGTGATGAACATATAAATGTATGTGTCTTTCAGGTAGAATGATTTATATTCCTCCGGGTACATACCCAGTAGACAGATTGCTGGCTCAAATGGTAGCTCTAAGTTCTTTGAGGAATCTCCACACTGCTGTCCACAGTTGCTGAACTAATTTATATTCCCACCAGCAATGTGTAAGTGTTCTCTTTTCTCCATAACCTCACCGACATCTGTTGGTTTTTGACTTTTTCATAGTAGCCATTCTGGCTGGTGTGAGACAGTGTCTCATTGCAGTTTTGATTTGTATTTCTCTAATAATTAGTAATGATGAGTATTTTTTTCATATATTTGTTGGCTGCATGTATGTCTTCTTTTGAGAAGTGTCTGTTCATGTCCTTTGCCCACTTTTTAATGGTGTTTTTTGTTTGTTTGTTGAATTGTTTAAGTTTCTCAGAGTCTGGATGTTAGACTTTTGTCACATGCATGGTTTGTGAATATCTTCTCCCTCTCTGTACGTTGTTTACTCTGTTGACAGTTTCTTTTGCTGTGCAGAAGTTCTTTAATTAGGTCCCACTTGTCAATTTTTGTTTTGTGGCAATTGCTTTTGGGAACTTATTAATAAATTATTTGCCAAGGCCAATGTCCAGAATGGTATTTCCTAGGGTTTTTGTAGTTTTAGGTCTGGAAATTTTTTAAAAAACACGTCTCAAAAATAAAAATTAAAGAAAAACAGAAGTGAAAGCCCAAAATTAACTAAAAATTCTGAGTTAAACTTGTATAGTGGTTTTACATATTTGAAAAGCATATTTCCTGTGGGGCACCACCTGTGACATGTAAGTAGCTTCAATAAATAAAGATGGTAAGTCAGCTGATAAGCTCAAAAAGAATCATTCAAGTCACTGTTAAAATATGCTGATGCAAAACAGGTACAGGGAAATTATAGCAAAATAACCAAACCCTACAGAGCAAACCTTATTCCCAAATTAGGTGGCATCCATCACATATGCAGACACAGACAGTGAGCCCCACATATGAATCATTTCCCTTTCTCTCACAATAGAAAGTTCAGATGACTTGGCGAGTCCTACCAAACATTTGAACAGATAATTTTCAGCTTACCTTTCCGTTTTATGTCACATGCATTAAAAATATTGGTGAGTGCCTCTTCTTCACAGGCCCTGTTGATGCTGTATGTTACATCTTCTTTACCATCATCAGCTTCTTGTTTCCATCCTATTAGAAGAAAAAGTTTGTAAATCCTGATGCTTTCTATGCTATAATGATTACTTTTCCTTTTTGTGGTTTAACAAAGAAAACCTATCATAATAAATGGCCTTCCCCTTAGATATAGGGAAATACTCCCCTATATCTAAGTAATCCCATCATGACGTTCTGTTTTGTTCTGGAAACAAACATAGTTAAAACAGAAAAGGAAAAAGGAAAGATGGATGATTCCATCCAAACTTTAATAATGTAGTTTTTTTTTTTTTTTTTTTTTTTTTTTTTTTTTTTTTTAGTTTAGGCATTCTAAAAGTATATATGCTTATTGCTCTACTGGAAGAACATTAAAAGATGAATATTTACCATGTCCATTCAGAGATAATTTTTTTACCACTGAATCCTGAGGACGAAAACACTTCAAACTTTGACCAAAGGTGGAATCAAAGTCAGGTGTTAAGGTACTAAAATTATTTTCACTACAATAGTTATTCAAATCCTTGTTAGAGAAAAACTCTGCTTTTCTGATCTGTGACATCAAAGATGTATAATTCTTGTTGCTCTGTGACTTCAGCTTTAAGACGTTTTCAGAACTTGTGAGAATAACAGAGTATGTTGCAGTCTCAGGGGAGCTGAGGTGAGAGATGGATGGGGTTCTTGGGGATATTATTTGAGGTGATGAAATGAAGGCATCCACTTCCTCAGAACTTGACCAATGAGAGTCAGGCGTAGGAACACAAGCAGCAGTCATTTTCCTCAGTACCTCTTCAAAATCTTTCTTGGTGTTGGTCTGTGGGCTATCAAAACTGCTAGACTGGTATTTGATAATCTGCTGAACTGGATTTGAAGTTGCTTCTCTCTTGTGGATGGCTCTGATCTTTCTACAAATGCTTTCCACTGGGTTATGCCGCTTCTCAGTTATCTTCCTTGGAGATGCCATTGTTGACTTTCCTCCAAGTATACAGATGAAGCGGCTAAAGTGTAAGCAAAAGTAGATAAACATATTTAAAAGTCAGCATTTTCCTAACAATAATTTAGCAATAGGTGATTTATTTCCAAGTCAGCTTTGGAGGGATCACAACAAGATGTTCAGTTGCTCTAAGCAAATTTTCCATGCATTTAACTTTGGCCCCCAAATTTCAGGAAAATAACAGCTAACATATATAAAGTATTTATCAAGTACGAGGCATGGTACTAAGCTCTTCATACCCATCAACTCATTTCGTCCTCAAAACAACTTTTTGAGATATACATTACTACTTTCTCCATTCTCTGGCAGAAAGAGAATAAGCAACACACCCCAAGTCACCCCAATAAGTGCCGCAGCTCAGGCAGTCCAGCTCCAGAGGCTAGATAATCATATTGCTTTTTAGTTTTTAATAGGGCAGGTGACAATGATGCTAACAACTCATTTGAATGCATACCATTGGTACTGTACTGGTTGCCCTCTATTCAGAACATAATATGCCCCATATTAGGTGTTTTATGTGTATTACGTCTAAACTTCACATAAACCCTATCAGTTGTGTGGAAATATCCCCCTTTTATAGAAAGAGAAGCTAAGACTCAAAGAGGCCAAGTAATTTGCTAATGGTCACATCTCTAAGATTTGAGTCAAAGAATGTCTGACTCCAGCATCGTTTTATTGCATAGCAAGATATATGACCTTTAAAAAAAAAGAAGCATAATCTCACTTCTTGGAGTAACTCGGAAATTTGGAAATACACTCAAAATTTTCCCTAAACTAGTAAGAGTTAAAATAATACAGGCTGGGTGTGGTGGTGTGTGCCTGTAGTTCCCGCTACTCAGGAGGTGGGGGTGGGAGGGTCACTTCAGTATGGGAGGTCCAGTCTGCAGTGAACCATGAAGGTATCACCACATGTACTCCAGCCTGGGCAACAGAGGGTTGGATGGATAGATTAGATTAGATTAGATTAGATAGATATTTTTTAAATACTCTAGGAAAATGGTTAAAATAGTTTGAATAGTTACAAAAAAATAGTTGAATAGTTATGGAATTACTGATTTCAAAAACGATGATTTTTTAGGACATTAACAGAAATTTCCATGAACCTTTTTTTTTAATCCCCTAATAAAGAATGAACAATAATACAGAAATTTTAAAAGCACCATAATTGGAAGGGGTATCTAGAATTACTGGGAAGAAGAAAACACTCAAAATCCTCTGAATCTGACTTGATCTTCCTTCAATATGATGACCACCAGTTCTAGCCAGTGTAGTTTCCACCAACAGAATCCTTTACCACTTAAGTTAATGACCATCTCTCAACCTTTACATTGCTTCCTGACAATACTCTCCTTTCCCTCTATTCAAGAATGATCTCTTGGCTGGGCATGGTGGCTCACGCCTGTAATCCCAACACTTTGGGAGGCTAACGTAAGTGAATCACCTGAGGTCAGGAGTTCAAGACCAGCTTGGCCAACATGGCGAAACCCTGTCTCTACTAAAAATACAAAAATTAGCTGGGCATGGTGGCAGGCACCTGTAATCCCAGCTACTTGGGAGGCTGAGGCAGGAGAATTGCTTGAACCCGGGAGGCAGAGGTTGCAGTGCGCCGAGGTCATGCCACTGTACTCCAGCCGGGGGGACAGAGCAAGACTCCGTTAAAAAAAAAAAAAAAAAGAATGATCTCTCAATGTGAACCCTAAAACACATTCCTCTCCTGAAATTCTAGAATCAGTTTTTAATCATGGACTCCATTCTTTCTGATCTCTTCTAGGATTTATAATTGTAACATACATTTAATTAAATGTCTTCTATTCTTGGATTATTTCCAATGTGTATACATGCCTTTTCCTCAAAAATACCTTTTAATTCTTGTACTCAAAACCATGATGTTACTTTTTCTAGATACTCAATACATTATTGTTGGCACAACTGATAATCTACAATTATATATAATGTATATAATTACCAAGCTGATGGACTTATCCCCCAGCTACTGTGATTGTTGGCTCCCAACTACTTTCAGGACCACCTTTTCTGGAGAACTTCCCACCTTTAATACATAAGAGCTGCTCAGTTGCTCCAGGGGGAAGGTAGAAGTGCAGCAGTAGTAATGACAGAAGAGACTTCACCCTTGAATAAAAAGCATTCCAAATCTACAGCTGACTGACTTAGCAGAAATACATCTGACTTCCCTATGTTGAGCAAAGAGCCTTATAAAACAGTAGTTAAGGCCAGGCACAGTGACTCGCACCTATAATTCCAGCACTTTGGATGGCTGAGGCGGGTGGATCACAAGGTCAGGAGTTCGAGACCAGCCTGACCAACATGATGAAACCCCGTCTCTACTAAAAATACAAAAATTAGCAGAGCGTGGTGGCACATGCCTGTAATCCTAGCTACTCAGGAGGCTGAGGCAGGAGAATTGCTTGAACTGAGGAGGTGGAGGTTGCAGTGAGCTGAGATCACGCTGCTGTACTCCAGCCTGGGCGATAGAGCAAGACTCTGTCTCAAAAAATAAAAATAAAAATAAACAAAAAACAAAAAACACCAAAACAGTAGTTAAGTATCTGTCAATGTTCTCAATGTGAGTTGACCGTTTTTCCCTTATAGAGCCAGAAAATTTAGACACAGGTTGGGCATGAGGTTAAAAGAGGCCCCAAAACTGGAACCTCAGGTTCCCAAATCCTGTCTACTCCTGTCACTGAAGGATGATGTGGTATGCTGTTCAAGCCATAACAAACAGTCTCGCTTTGTAGGCATTTGTAACTGACCTAGATTAATGTTCCTAGTATATAAGGCACATGTTTCTACTTGCATTTCCAAGGCATTTTTTCTCCTTTAACCATGTTTTCGTTTATTTATTTTTGAGACAGGGTCTTGGTCTGTCACCCAGGCTGGAGTGCAGTGGTGCAATCATGGCTCACTGCAACCTCCAATTCCCCAAGCTCAAGCAATCCTCCTACCTAAGCCTCCCAAGTAGCTGGGACCACAGGCGTGCACCACCATGCCCACCTTTTTGTATTTTTAGTAGAGACAGGGTTTTGCCATGTTGCTCAGGCTTTCTTCTACTGTCTGTTTTCTGAACTTTCCTGACTTGCCTAAGTGAACCCTGCTTGGTGGTTAAGGCTAAACCTTACAAAGAATGCACTTAAAACAAAGGCTCTTCATGAGCTACCAAAGCTGCATGTGATTAACTTGTTTTGCTTTTTCTAATTAGAGCAGAACATGGTGGGAGTTTAATAAATAAGATGGGGTGATAAAGATTTCAAAATTTGTGTCATCTGCTCCATATGCAGCTTGGAAATATCTCCTGTCTCTTCTGTCTAAACCTCTTAACCTCTATTTTAATTTTAGATCCTGGTAGAAAGGATTAGCTGCAATCTGCCAGAATACTTAAAAATACAAGCCCAGTTTGCTTTGGACAGTTAACTGCCTTTGAAAAGGCATTAAGTGAAAATTAAGAACTGAAAATGAATTGTACTAGGAGAATCAGTTGCTTGGAGTCTCTTTTAAAAGGAATTTCCCCCTTAGCGATCTTAGCTGATTATTTACTACATAAAGATGGTACACTTGTAGATATCCCAATGGAAAGAAGTGCTTCTTTTGCTTTCAAGTTCTATGAACCTCAGTTGCATTTTCCATGTTTTTTTTTTTTTAATTATTTTTAATTTTGTAGAAATTGGTCTCTGTTGCCCAGGCTATAGTGCCGTGGCTATTCACAGGGGTGATCATAGTGCAGTGCAGCCTCAAACTCCTAGGTTCAAGTGATCCTCCTGCCTCAGCCTCCCAAGTAGCTGGGATTACCACACCTGGTTCAGTTTGTATATTTTAATTAAAATACTTTTTTTTTTTTTTTTTGAGATGATGCCCCCTCTGTCACCCAGGCTGGAGTGCAGTAGCACAATCTCGGCTCACTGGAACCTCCACCTCCCAGGCTCAAGTGATCCTCCCACCTCAGCTTCCTGAATAGCGAGGATCACAGGCACGTGCCACCATGGCCAGTTAACCTTTTGTATTTTAGTAGAGACGGGGTTTACCATGTTGCCCAGGCTCGTCTCGAACTCCTGAGCTAAAGTCATCCACCCACCCCAGCCTCCCAAAGTGCTGGAATTACTGCTGCGAGCCAATGTACCTAATACATTAAAGTAGTTTTAATATCCATCCCTTTAGGCAGTCAGCCAATATTGATTGAATTCCTGCTAAGTGCTAAGCCCTGTGCAAATACTGGGGCTACAATGATGAGGAAAATAGTATCCTAAAACTCATAGTGTGTGGAAGATACAGCTATGAACAAGTAAGCCATTAGAGCTGCCAGGTTAAATGTAGGAAGCCCAGTAAAATTTTAATCTCAGATAAACAATGACTAATTTTTTCGTTTAAGTATGCCCCCAAATGTTGCACAAGACATAGTTATACTGGAAAATTATTTGTTGTTTATTGGAAATTCACATTTTACTGGGTGTTTTTTTTTTTTTTTTTTTTTTTTGTTAGCTAAATCTGACAATCTGAAAAATGTCAAATAAATAATTACATAGTCAGGAGCCATGAGAACCTATAATAGGAGATTATCCCAGCTTGGGAGTGAGGCTAGGGAAAAATTTAGGAGCATCTATTATGCGGCTATTATATGCACTGCACAGAATGTTATACATATTGTTTGTTATTTCTAGGGTTATAAACAGAAAATTAAGAAGTGGAACTATAACTGTTATAGGAATTTCCACTTGGATTCATGTGAGCTAAATGTAACGTAAAATGATGTTAGAGATTATCGATACTGTGTATGTGGTTAATCTTTTTTATTTCTCCTTTTGATTGAACTATGCTTCATTGCTTTGGCTTACAGATTCTGAGTCCCATTATTATTATTGCCTCAATTGTCTTGTTCTATACAGTCAAAGCTCTTGAATCAACACTTTTCAACCATCTGCCTGATCCAACACTATACAGTAACAAGTAAAATCCTCTAACACATGGCAACATCTGTAAAACAAGTCTGATTTGATTCTTACCTAAAGTTATTCGTTACATATTTGATTTTCACTACTGGTGTAACTGCAGACTTCAACATCAACCTCTAAGACATCCATACTCTTTGGGACTTATAGAAGTCTACATTCTGACTTCAATGAGTTCATCTACGATGTATGTATGATGAATATTGTCTAATATTTCTTATACTTTAGGAATGTATATGTAAACAACATGACATAATTTGTGTTTATCAACATCTGTATTCTTCAGTCACTAAGAAAGTTCATTTTATTGCAAAGAAAGGTGTCTGATATATACAGAGGTACAAAAGCAGCATCCTTGAAAAAACTGGCAGATTTCAGGGTGATTCAAAAAGCTCTCTAGAAAGCTTTCTGAATCAAATTCTAATTCCAAACAGATTATGTTAACAATGTAATTATCTTTCCTTACTGTTTTTTTTCCTTAAAAAATGTTTCCTCCCTTTACTAAAGTTAGTTATTGAACATTAAACTTCCAAACCTTAGATCAGGCAGGCTGATTTTTAAAATCATTCGAAACTTGATTATGAAAGCTAGTCAATCATCATAACTCACCTATGTGAGATCCTATTGGTGGTTCATTAATGCAAAATCCTTAATATATGTAAAAAATTTTAATTATGTGTGTAGATAGACAAGAGATTCCTTTTGCCAAAGCAACCCTTCACTAATGATTAGATGCCACTAAACTCTTCATCAAAACCTAAGACGAAACATCTGTTCACCAAGACATTCCCAGGAAACCATCTTTAGTGAGCTCAGTGGGAGGGCAGAGCACGGCTTTCTGCTTCACCAGTGAATTTTGTATCTGCCAGATTAAACTGTTTTCATTCTCTTTGTGAAGACTATTTGATGTGATAAAATAATAACACTTCTTCCTGCCATTTCTAGGATAGATGATAGCAGCTGTTAATAAAATGATTTGCAAACCACAAGCACCAGATTTAGTAAATGCTCAGCAAGTCTTTCATCTGCAACCTTTCTGATTATTAATAAATGCAAGCTGGTATAGACTAGAGCCTTGCCTCCCACCATTCAGTTCACCTTGTTATATTAAGCTTCTTGGCTGGGTCACACCAAACTTACTATAAACATCTCTTATTGGAACAATTCCTAAAATAGCAGAGTGACACATGCTTCTGAAAACTGTTCTTCTGTCTCACTTCTTGTTATATGAAGTCTGGTTTTCTTCTCAGAGAACAGGAGAAGACCTACCATGAATCTCTAACTTTAAGAATTCAGGTGCCCCCAAGATTCTTACGGTCTATAAAACTACGTCACCGCGTTTCACCAACGCACATTCCACACGACCGAGCCTGAAAATGACAGGGCTAATTTAAATTTCTAAAAGCTCCATTGAAAACAATTTGAGATTTGCCTGTGGTGATGGCAACATATCTGGGGAATGAATCTAACTTTATCATCCTCAGCTACCCATCTTTTTTCCCTATTTGTAGAGTTTTTCTTTCCAGATTTGTTTCAAGTTTTCAGTTAACTCTGTTGAACCCCTAATATAGACGGATTGGAGGTTTGTCCCTTTTGCCACAAGCATTTTGAGGTTGAGGGACAACAGAACAGCCTACATCTGATATTGCTTTTCCCTGGTTAGGGCGGTAATTTCTTGGCATTCGATGACTAAAGGCCAGCATCAGCCAAAGTCTAATTATTTAGTGGGGGAGAACTCACCACTGTATTTTCGCTTGACTTTCCCAGCGCTCCAAGAACCATCTGAGAACTGGGGAGAGAGAGTGGAGACCTACAGGTCAGATGATGTGGGTGGAGCCCTTTTCTATAGAGTGGCTTGGGCTGAGGTAAAAGAAGCTGGAGAAGAGAGTGCTGATGCACTGCACCTGCCTAGGTTGGAATTAAGATACTAATCACAGTAGCAGTGCCGGGAAAGATGCGTAGGAAGGATGAGGATGACAGGCACCATTTTGGTGTGCTCCCCACCACAGCAATAACAGAAAAATAGTCCGGGCGCAGTGTCTCTCACCTGTAATCCCAGCACTTTGGGAGGCTGAGGTGGGAGGATCGCTTGAGCTCAGGAGTTTAGGACTAGCCTGGGCAACATGGGTGAGACCCCCGTCGCTACAAAAAACAACACACTAAATCTCACCCTGAGTGTACTCTCTAATCAGATGAAGGAAAATTATTTTTAAGTTAAAAGTTAAATCTCATACTTTTTTATTTTTATTTTTTTGGAAATGGAGTCTTGCTTTGTTGCCCAAGCTTGAGTGCAGTGGCATGATCTCAGCTCACTGCAACCTCTGCCTACTGAGCTCAAGCCACTCCCTCACCTCAGCCTCCCAAGTAAGTGGGATGACAGGGGCATGCCACCACAGCCAGCTAATTTTTGCATTTTTTGTAGAGACAGGGTTTTGTTATGTTGCCCAGCCTGGTCTCAAGCTCCTGAACTCAAGCGATCTACCTGCCTCATTCTCCCAAGGTGCTGGGATCACAGGTGTGAGCCACTGTGCCCAGCCTGGTTATCATCTTTTCTATCACCAGGTGAGAGCAAAGGGGAGTCAAATACTGGGGAATAAGAGCTGGGGCTCTGAGTTTAAATAACCTGAGTTCAAATCCCAGTTCTGCTGCTTACTAGCTTTGTGATCTTGGACAAATTATTTAACTATATGTGCTTCAGTTTCTTCATCTGTAAAATTGCATCAATATCATGCAATGACCAGGTGGGTGTGCTGCAGGGATTAAATGAGGTAATACACAGACGGCCCTCAGAACCATGTAGCACATTCTGAGCTCTCAGTCATGTTGTTATGATGCACTTTCTGAAACTCCTTTAACTTATCCAATACTAGATGTTCTCTTAAAACACCAAATAGCACCTAGAAAGAAATGACCAAGTAACCTGCTCCCTCATTAGACTTGCTGTTTAATTTCCCATGAAATAACCTATTATAACATCCATGCTTGCGATCTGCTTATCAATCCACAGATACTGAAACTAGCAACACCCAGAGACATTTCCCTCCTAGTCATAAAGGAAGCCAGCAGCAGAACCAGAAATAATATTCAAATTCTGGATCCACTAGACCACATCGCCTGTCTGATAAATTACATGCTTACTTCCTGCTCAGGTGAGTCTATTATACCTGATGTTTCTCAGAGCAGTGAAAGGAATAACCTGAACAATAAATTCCAACGGACCTGTAATGAATTGCATTAACATGTTATTTCATTACTTATGTAATATTACCTCCTGACAGTTCTAATAAGGTACCCACAATGCTGGGTTCTCGGCCCAATGGGAGCAAACAAGGGAACGTGCAGACGCTGGACAGCGTACGATGGATGTCTGCAACTCTTGTACCTACCCCTGAACGCCGTGAGAAATATGCCGTCTCTACTGAAACAGCTTTTCCAACCCTGAGCACGTTTAGTGAACACAGAAAAGAGTGTAAAGGGGTCAGATGCAGACTTTACAAAAAGAAACCCAAGATGGAGATTCATGTTCGGTTATATACTGCAGGAAGGGTTCATAACAACATAGTCGTTTACTTGCCAAGTAATCCGAAAGCAACTAATTAGAGAACCTGTAACAGATGCCAATCCCAGTTTTCAAAATGGCGTTTCAAGGAAATTAAATCTTATCATGTAAATAGGTCAAAAATTCGTTTAAATAACATCTGCTTCTCTCTAGGTAATCTTCAATGTTGTTAGACTATCAGGCCAGTAGTTTTAAATACGTGTTGGAGCTCCAGGATTAATCTCTGGTTGATCCGAGGGAGTCACTTTGTCTAACCAAATATAAATGACGTGGGAGGTATATGGTTGAGAGGCACTATTAGAAGAAAGGGGCCAGGTGCAGTGGCTCGTGCCTGTAATCCCAGGTCTTTGAGAGGCCCAGGCAGGTGGATCGCTTGATCCCACGAGTTTGAGACCAATCTGGGCAACACAGAGAAACCCCATCTCTACCAAAAATACAAAATTAGCCGGGCGTGATGGTGCATGCCTGTAAACCCAGCTACTCAGGAGGCTGAGGCAGGAGAATCACGTGAATCCAGAAGGCAGAGGTTGCAGTGAGCCAAGTCATTGCACTCCAGTCTGGGCAAAAAGAGTGAAACTCCGTCTCAAATAAAATAAAATAAAATAGTAAAAAATAAATTCGCCACGCATGGTGGCACGCACCTGTAGTCCCAGCTGCTTGGGAGGCTGAAGTGGGAGGATCAGGCTTGAGCCTGGTAAGTTGAGGCTGCAGTGAACCAATCGAGATTGCACCACTGTGCTCCAACTCCAGTCTGGGTGACAGAGCAACATCCCATCTCAAAAACAACGATAACAAAAACAAACAAGCAAATAAACAAAGGAAAGAAAAGAAGAAAATCAGATAATGGAATCCTTCTCCTCCAGTGTATGCATGGCCAAACATAACTTGTATTTTTCAAAACCCACTCTCTGTAAAATGCACTATTCGTTTCTCATAATATACTCTTTAATGTGCTTATACTCTAGGTGTCATTGTCTTTAAATTGCCTTTATAATGGATTGTTATTATTATTTGAGACAGATTCTGGCTTTGTTGCTCAAGCTGGAGTGCAGTGGTGTGATCTTGGCTCACTGCAACATCTGCCTCCCTGGTTCAGGCAATTCTCATGCCTCAGCCTCCCAGGTAAGTGGGACTACAGGTGTGCGCCACCATGCCCAGCTAATTTTTTTATTTTTAGTAGAGACAGAGTTTCACTATGTTGCCCAGGCTGGTCTCGAACTCCTCAAGTGATCCGCCTGCCTCGGCTTCCCAAAGTGCCTGTGCCTGGCCTTTTAATTGGACATTAATGAGCAAATGCAGTGTCTTCAGAAAGCCTTTTATTTTTCTTTTAATCAGCCTATGTAATGCTATGACAATTTTCATATAAAGATGCTTTCTCGGAAAGAAAAGAATTGGGAATTTGAATGATCTCTGGCTTCCATTCCAAAAAGGAGTACCTCAGAAGTAATTACTTCGAAAGAAAAAGTGATAATTTTTTTTTTGGAGAAAGGGGGAAATGAAGCAAGGCCCTGAATGTATTACCAAGATGCATATTACACTGAATGAAATCATCTGTTGCCCTTCCAGATCTACCCTGTGGGTGCAGAGCAAGAGCGACCCATCTTTGTTCAGCGTCCCAGGAGACCGGCCTCTATTGGCAGCATCAGTCTGGCTCCTTTGGCCTCTGATTTCCCATTGAATGTGGCCAGTGGGAGGCCCCAGCAGATGGAAGGCCAGGAGGAGGAAGGGCCTGCAGCGTTTGTTCTCCTGGTTCCCACCCTGCCAGGCCTCTGTCTGACAGTAGCTCACGCTTTTCCACAGCTCCTGTCAGGTGGCCTCTCCTAAAGTGACAGTGCTCACTTGGTTCTGTGTTTTCTCCGTTGCCTCTTGCCAGGGAGCGTAATGGCTTCCTAAAGCCAGATGCCAGCACCTGAGGGTGTGCACCACCCTGTGCTGTTTCCCTTAACCCTGCCTACACCTTCAAGAATTGAAACTCTTTGCAGCCTCCCTTTTTTAAAAAAAGTACTATCGATTTCCTAAAGGACCATGAGTGATATACACTCAGAGATTCTTTCGTCATGTTACTTTCCATATCTCAATATGGTTGTTATCCACATTATACAAAGAACATAACACCTACCTTAAATTTTTAATATTTTGTCTTTATTCTTCATCTCTGTGTAGCATTTCCTTCTGGTTAAGAACATGCAGATAATCCAAATAAACAGATTTGACTAAAAGAAAAATACCCTCCAAACTTTCATGTAATTTTTTTTTTTTTTTTTTTGAGTTGGGGATCTCACTCTGTCACCCAGGCTATAGGTGCAGTCGCAGCTCACTGCAGCCTCGACCTCCTGGGTTCAAGCCCAATCCTCCCACCTCAGCCTCCCGAGTAGCTGGGACTACAGCCTTGCTACACCTAGCTAATTTTTGTATTCTTAGTAGAGACGGGGTTTCACCACGTTGCCCAGGCTGGTCTCAAGCTCCTGAGCTCAAGAGTCTACCTGCCTCGGCCTCCCAAAGTGTTGAGATTACAGTCGTGAGCCACCAAACCTGACTAGTTTTAAAAGTTTGCTAGCTGATGCCAAATTGGTTTCCATAGAGGTTGTACCAATTTACAGGCTTACCAACAGACTGTGAGCCTGCTTGTTTCCCCACACCCTCACGGACACAATGTGTTGGTCTGTGCCAATCTGATAGGTGAAATATAGTATCTCGCTATTTTAATATGCGTTCCTCGAGGGGCGTGGTGACGCACACCTGTCATCCCAGCATTTAGGGAGGCAGAGGCAGGAGGATAGCTTGAGTGCAAGACCTGCCTGGGCAATATAGTGAGACCCCC
>NW_012104932.1:2085638-2089757 GCF_000951045.1 Mandrillus leucophaeus | reverse complement strand
AGACGGCCAGCCAATTTTCCCCAGGAAATTACCCTACAGATATACTTGCACATATTTACAAAGAAAAATGTAAAAATACACTTAATTTACTAATGTTTGGAATTGCAAAATATTTAAAATAACCTTACCGTCTATCAACAGAGGACTGGTTACATAAATTTCTGTTTATTTTACACAGTGGAATAAAATAGAGCTGTTTAAAAGAAAGATGTTCTGTAAGTGCTGACGTGGAATCCCAAAATGATGGGCTTATTTATAAATTAACCCTAAGCTGAAGAGTGGCACTTACAGCATTTCTGATTGAAAACACAAAACAGAAAACACATACAATACGAACACAAAACATAACAGACACACACATAAATGCAGAAGAAACTGGACACAATGATAACCTTGAAAGAAAATTGAGGAACTAGAGGACTGGGGTAGAAGAAAGAGTTAATTCTTTCTGTATATTTTTGTACCATATTCATGTACAGGATCATCTATTTAAATTCACAAATAAGGAAAAGAAAAATGTAGATTTTTTAAAACCGAAGGTGTTATGTTTATGTCTGGGTAGCTGATTCATGATCACACAATACAGATTTGTAAGATAATGTCATTTACAGTATTGAAGCCTGCCCATTAGTTCAGCAAAACATTCTTTATACGTGTGAAAATATGGATAAGTAGCACCCTCTGCTGGTAACTAGTTGGAAGTCATTAATAAACCTACCTATGATTTATCTTATTCTCAATTTTGTGATTACTGGTTCGTGAGCTCCAATTGTGTATCATGAGAAAGATTTAAAAAAAAAAAAAAAAAAAAAAAAACCGGGCACAGTGGCTCATGCCTATAATTCCAGCACTTTGGAAAGCCGAGGCAGGTGGATCGCTTGAGGTCAGGAGTTCGAGATCAGCCTGTGCAACATGGTGAAAACCCCACCTCTACTAAAAATACAAAAATTAGCCAGGCGTGGTGGGTGCATGCCTGTAGTCCCAGCTACTCGGGAGGCTGAGATGGGAGGATTGCTTGAGCCAGAGGAGGTCAAGGCTGCAGTGAGCTGTGATCGTGTCACTGCACTTGAGCCTGGGTGACAGAGTGAGACCCTGTCTCAAAAAAAAAAAAAAAAAAGATAATATTTGGTATCATAATATTTAAAATGTCACTGTGGGGACTTTTTTTAAGTTACAAAAATCACACATTTTAGTTGCAGTCCACAATTCCAGTGCCTTAACTCTTGTCTGGGTGCTGAACTCTATTTTGATGATGTGGGAACATTGAGGATAAAATAAGAACTTTTTAACAATAGTCGCAACTTACAATTGTCACCAATGTGTATCGAAGTAAGCATTATTGTATGTGTTTGCCTTGTCTGTCTCCATATTTTCATCATGCCCATCACCATTATAATTCATTCATTCAACAAATACTGAGTACTTGGTAGTAACAGGCATGTTGTAGTGCTAAGGACAAACAGTGAACAAAACAGACAAACTTCCTGCTCTCATACAGCTTACTTTTTACAGGGGGAGACAGAAAATTAACATAATAGGCCAAAAAATATAGCTTGTTATGGGCTGATAAATGCCAAAGGAAAAACATAAAAATACAAAGAATGAGTTGGGTGGGAGGTTTGCAGTTGTAGACAGGGTAGCCCAGGAAGGGCTCTCCAGGAGGCACATTTGAATAAAGACCTGAGGAAGTGAAGGAACTGGGCAGAGGACACCCTAGGAAATGTATTCAGGCAGAAGGAAGGGCAGATGCACAGGACCTGAGGTGCAAGTGTGCCTGACATGGCCAAGAAACAGCGAGGAGGTCAGCGTGGCTGGAGTGACCTGAATACAGAAGAGAGTGGCAGGAAATGAGGGCGCAGCACTAATGCCAGGGGAAAATTATACAGGATCTTAGGGTTATAGGACATTGGCCTTTGCTCTAAGGGAGATGGGATGCCTCTGGAGAATTTTAAGCAGAAAAGAATTGTGCTCTGAATAAACGAATAAACTGAAGAGAGTCTGAAGAGAGTTAATGGCAGAAATAGCGAGACAAGTTAGACGTTTACAGCAATAATCCAGGGCCAGGCACAGTGGTTCATGCCTGTAATTCCAACATTTTGGAGGCCAAGGTAGGAGAATCATTTGAGCCCAGGAGTTTGAGACCAGCCTGGGCAACATAGTGAGACCCCATCGCTGCAAAAAATAAAAATAAAAAAATTAGCTGGGCACGGTGACATGCACCTGTAGTCCCAGCTACTCAGGAGGTTAAGGGGGGAGGATCCCTTGAGTCTGGGGGGTCGAGGCTGCAATGAGCCATGATTGTGTCACTGCACTCCAGCCTGGTTGACAGAGCAAGACCCTATCTCAAACAAACAAACCCAAAAAACTCCACAATAATTCTAGAGGAGAAATGATGACAATAAATTGTAGATAGATAGACAGAGAGAGAGAGAGAGAAAGAGATAGAGAAGTAGACTGTTAGATGAGACAGAATATGCCAGCAGACCAAATGTGGGTATGACAGTAAGAGAGTAATAAAGAATGACTTCAAGATTTTGACCTGAGCAACTGGAAAAATGTAGCTGCCATTGATTGAGATGGTTTAGGAAACAGGAGGAATACTAGGAACTGTTTCAGAATGTGAAGTGTGAGACGCTATTAAGGCCAGGCATGGTGGCTCAAGCCTATAATCCTAGTACTTTGGGAGACCAAGGTGGGAGGATCACTTGACCTCATGTTTGAGACCAGACTGGGCAACATAGTGAGACATTGTCTCTATTAACTTCAAAGAAAAAAAAGAGGCTATTAAATATTCAGGTGAATGAAAAGCCCCTTAGGGGTAATTTGTTTTTCTTTGTTTTAATTGAGAAGTCAATATTGCATGCATTTGTGGTGTACACCATGGGGTTTTGATATATGTACGTATTGTGAATTGACTACATCAAGCTATTTACCATATGCATTATTTCACATGCTTATCATTTTTGTGTGTGTGACTAGAACACCTAAACTCTACTGTCTTTAGCAATTTTTAAGAATACAACATATTGTTGTTAAATATAGTCGCCATGATATACAATAGATCTCTCAAACTTATTTCTTCTGAAATGCTATGCCCTTTGACCAATATCTCCCCCAATCCTCCCACCAAACCCAGAATAGTTCTTTGTTGTCCTATTTTATGTATTAATCTTGCACATAAAATGCATTTGTAGGCCAGGCATGGTGACTCACACCTGTAATCTCAGTACTTTGGGAGGCCGAGGTGGGAGGATTGCTTGAGCTCAGGAGTTTGAGACCAGCCTGGACAATACAGCGAGATCTCATCTCTAGAAAATAATAAAATAAAATAAAAATAGAATGCATTTGTATAAAGTACAAAGTCAAAAAAATGAAGTGGAAATGTCAAATAGGCACTTAGATATATGTCTGGATTCAAGAGAGAGGTTTGGGTTGAAGATAAAAATCTGGGAGTCCTGAGCCTACTGGTCAAGCTGTGAGAGCTCTTGAGATCACCCAGGGTGTGAAGGCAGACAGAGAAGAGAAGTCCAGGGCTGAGCCCTACTGCACATCGGCGCTTACCAGTCTGAATGATGACATGAGGAGGAACAACAGAAAGGTAGGTGGAACATCAGGTGAGTGCGGTGTCCTGGAAGCCAAGTGGACAAAGTGTTTCAGGAGAAGAAAGTAATTGACTGCTGATAGGACAAGTAAAATGAGGACTATGAAACAATCTTGGATTAGTAATGACGGACGAGGTAACTGGTGATCTTGATGAAAGCAATTTTGTTATAATTTGTTTAAAAGTGAATCCGGGGACAGAAATGAGAAACGGCAAAGATGGATACTGCTTTTTAAGAGTTTGCCATGGGCCAGGCACGGTGGCTTATGCCTATAATCCCAGCACTTTAGGAGGCTGAGGCAGGCGAATCATCTCAAGTCAGGAGTTCGAGACCAGCCTGGACAACATGGTGAAACCCTGTCTCTAGTACAAATACAGATTAGCTGGGCATGGTGGCTCATGCCTGCAATCCCAGCTACCTGGGAGGCTGAGGCAGGAGAATCACTTGAACCCGGGAGGCGGAGGTTGCAGTGAGTGAAAATTGTGCCATTACACTCCAGCCTGAGCAACAAGGGCAA
>NW_012104932.1:2083025-2084063 GCF_000951045.1 Mandrillus leucophaeus | reverse complement strand
GCTGTCATCAAGATCACCAATTGCCACCTCATTTATTATTATATAAATCCAAGGTCATTTAATAGTCCTTATTTTACTTGTACCCATAGTGTATGTTCTTTCTCCAAGAGGGGGCCTCATAAGGCATCTAGTGACTGAACTATATGATTTAGGTGCACTGTTTATACATCTGTGTTGTGTGTACTTTTGAAAATAGTTACTTAGGTGGTTCATGTGTCCATATTATATACTAGAATACCAAATAGAATGCATAATAGTATTTTTTAAATGAAAGAGGTATTTCATTCTTCCCAAATGTGCAATCATAAGTGCTTGAACTAGAGCCCTATTTAGCTTGTAAGACAAACGTGTTTTTATTTTTCCTGCCTGGTAGGTAAGAATTAGTGTTACACAAGTATTGCATTTACTTTCTTATTTTTTACAATGTGCAAAATGGAATTACTTAATCACCATGACTTTTTCCCCATAAAACTACTCACAAAGTAACTAGCACAAAGAGTTGTATAATAAATCAAGCACCCTACATAAAATCTAGATATTTTCTACATACCAAAAAATGCCTTTGTCATTTTCATGGAAGAGAGGAAATTTGCCAGAGAAGAACTTCTAGTCCTGAATATATGGATTTGGAAATCAGAAGCCCAGGGTGAAGTTTTTATAATGGAAGGATGATCTTACTACTGTAATATATATCAGCACCATGTAGGTTATGAGAGGAAGACAGCACTGCTTATACCCGCATTAAAATTCTTCCTTCCAATTTGCATGTCCATTGTCTACAATATATTACTAGGACAACTTTGCTGGGTGTCATTCCCTGACAGTCAACAGGGCATTTTTATCAGCAACGAACAAAGGATGCTGGGGACTTTTTTTTTCTTTTACTTGTTCTTTTTAGACAAAGTCTTGCTGTGTCACCCAGGTTGAAGTGGGGTGGCGTGATCTCGGCTCACTCCAACCTCCACCTCTCCAGTTCAAGCAATTCTCCTGCCTCAACCTCCCAAGTAGCTGGGACTACAGGCACCCACCACCACACCC
>NW_012104932.1:2070329-2077940 GCF_000951045.1 Mandrillus leucophaeus | reverse complement strand
CCGCATGTCTGCATGTTTATGGGAATTCTCCAATCAGGAGGGGGAAACTGAGGATGCAGAAGCGAGAGATGAGAATGAATGGCAGAACTTGTCCATGAGCATGAGTCAGGGAATGCCTCTTAGTGCACAGGTGGCAGGACTTCGCCAGCAGCAGAGACAGGTGATTCCCAGGAAGAAGCGAAGGTCCGAGTGTGGGCACAGGTGCAGATAGGCAGGTATAGGGGAGGGAGGTGTGGATGATTTCTTCTGATTGCTTCAACTATCTCAGCAAAGCCGTAGGAAGGAAGTGTTAAACAAGGGAGAGGAGAAAGTATGAAATAATCTAGGAGAGAATGTGAGAGAGAAGGGATTAGGGAAACACTGTACAATTGCTGAGCAGCATGAAAGACTGCATGAAAATTCATGGTCCCAAATTTAACAGGAGACCAGCTAGCACAGTTATATGTCTTTTAACTGCATGGCTGCAGGCACGGAGCAGGCGGAGAGTTGCAGTTAACTAGGGTTGTGATCTATCCAAGCAAGTACGATGTGAGAAGAGGGGCTTAGTAGAGTTGAATATATGCAAAGCAGTGACTCTACTGATGGCCATAGGATATAAACTAGGTAGGGAGAAAACAAATGACACAACGGTGGGGATGATGGACATTATAATAGTAATAAAGTCATTGGATTAAAGATTCTGGTAAGATAGAAGGCTGGTGAATTTGAGATACTACAAGGAGTGAGCTGGAAAGTTAGCAGGTGTTTGTCAAAGTGTGAAATACAGCATTTGAGATAGGACAGGGCTGCAGTTAGTGGTAATAAGGTTAAGGGTTTATGGCAGTGTCCATGTGGTGCTAATTCTGTAGGCATGCAGAAAGCAAGAGTTGCAGAGGCTGTGGAGTGAATGGCTGTATGCGCACTCTACTTACCTCTGCTGGTTGCCATTTCTTTCCTTTCTTTCACAGCAAACTCTTTTTGAGAGAGAGAGAGAGAGAGAGTCTCTATCGCTCAGGCTGGAGTGCAGTGGTGCGATCTTGGCTCACTGCAAACTCCGCCTCCTGAGTTCAAGCGATTCTTCTGTCTCAGCCTCCAGAGTAGCTGGGATTACAGGGGTGCACCACCGTGCCCAGCTAACTTTTGTATTTTTAGTAGAGACAGTGTTTCACCACGTTGGCAAGGCTGATCTTGAACTCCTGACCTCAGGTGATCCGCCCGCCTCGTCCTCCCAAAGTGCTAGGATTACAGGTGTTACCCGGCCCAGCGAACTCTTAAAAAGCAGTGTCTGTACTCACAGTCTCTAATTTCTCTCCACCCATTCACTTTAGGACATATTATAGTGAAATTGCTGTCATCAAGATCACCAATTGCCACCTCATTTATTATTATATAAATCCAAGGTCATTTAATAGTCCTTATTTTACTTGTACCCATAGTGTATGTTCTTTCTCCAAGAGGGGGCCTCATAAGGCATCTAGTGACTGAACTATATGATTTAGGTGCACTGTTTATACATCTGTGTTGTGTGTACTTTTGAAAATAGTTACTTAGGTGGTTCATGTGTCCATATTATATACTAGAATACCAAATAGAATGCATAATAGTATTTTTTAAATGAAAGAGGTATTTCATTCTTCCCAAATGTGCAATCATAAGTGCTTGAACTAGAGCCCTATTTAGCTTGTAAGACAAACGTGTTTTTATTTTTCCTGCCTGGTAGGTAAGAATTAGTGTTACACAAGTATTGCATTTACTTTCTTATTTTTTACAATGTGCAAAATGGAATTACTTAATCACCATGACTTTTTCCCCATAAAACTACTCACAAAGTAACTAGCACAAAGAGTTGTATAATAAATCAAGCACCCTACATAAAATCTAGATATTTTCTACATACCAAAAAATGCCTTTGTCATTTTCATGGAAGAGAGGAAATTTGCCAGAGACGAACTTCTAGTCCTGAATATATGGATTTGGAAATCAGAAGCCCAGGGTGAAGTTTTTATAATGGAAGGATGATCTTACTACTGTAATATATATCAGCACCATGTAGGTTATGAGAGGAAGACAGCACTGCTTATACCCGCATTAAAATTCTTCCTTCCAATTTGCATGTCCATTGTCTACAATATATTACTAGGACAACTTTGCTGGGTGTCATTCCCTGACAGTCAACAGGGCATTTTTATCAGCAACGAACAAAGGATGCTGGGGACTTTTTTTTTCTTTTACTTGTTCTTTTTAGACAAAGTCTTGCTGTGTCACCCAGGTTGAAGTGGGGTGGCGTGATCTCGGCTCACTCCAACCTCCACCTCTCCAGTTCAAGCAATTCTCCTGCCTCAACCTCCCAAGTAGCTGGGACTACAGGCACCCACCACCACACCCCCCACTAATTTTTTTTTTTTTGTATTTTTAGTAGAGACGGGTTTTCACTATGTTGGCCAGGCTGGTCTTGAACTCCTGACCTCGTGATCTGCCTGCCTCAACCTCTCAAAGTGCTGGGATTATAGGCATGAGCCACTGCACCCAGCCAGACTTATGTTTTTTACTGATCAGGCCAGACAGTGCCCAGAGTAAAGACACCAGGAATCTCTTGGTGTCATCTGCAGGGGCAGAACTAGGGTGCAATGTATTAGGCTCTGCTAAGACTCCCAGGTGCCTTCTTTCTTCACACCATTCTAAATGCCAGATATAGGCATGTGGAAGTCACTATGGAAAGGAAGATAAATAAAACAAAGTAGCCTATGACTTTCAATATTTGTTTGTGAAAAATTGCAATAATAGATTTTATTTTATCTTGAAGGAGGGCCATATGGATCAAACTGTTGGTGAGTTTACTTCTCTTGAGTAAATCAGTTGGGGTGGAAATGTCAGAACATACAGCATCACAAAAGAGTATGGATGGATATATCTGTTGTGTCTATTACTTGGGCTATATACCTCCTTTGAAAAGTGCCCTTCCCTGCCAATGGAGGCAGATTTCCTCATAGCCTGCTAGTTGTTCTGAGTGGGAATAGGGTGCTATGTTGGCATGTGCAAAGTTCATGCATTGGAAATTTAATCCCCAATGCAACAATATTAGGAGATGGGAACTTTAAGAGGTAATTAGGTCATGAAGGCTCTGCCTTTATGAATGAATTAATGTCATTATCACAGGAGTGTGTTAGTCATCATGGAAGTGGGCTCCTGATAAGTTCAGTTTTCTTCTTCTCTTGGTCTAGCGTGCTTGCTTCCACCTTCCCGACTTCTGCCATGGGATGTCCTTCATGAGATATAGCACCATGTTCTTGAACTTCCCAGCCTTCAGAAACGTGAGCCAAATAAACTTCTTTTCTTTATAAATTATCCTGGTATTAGGCCGGGCGTGGTGGCTCAAGCCTGTAATCCCAGCACTTTGGGAGGCCGAGATGGGCGGATCACGAGGTCAGGAGATCGAGACCATCCTGGCTAACACGTTGAAACCCCGTCTCTACTAAAAAAAATACAAAAAACTACCCAGGCAAGGTGACGGGCGCCTGTAGTCCCAGCTACTCGGGAGGCTGAGGCGGGAGAATGGCGTGAGCCCGGGAGGTGGAGCTTGCAGTGAGCTGGGATCCAGCCACTGCACTCCAGCCTGGGCGACAGAGCCAGACTGCGTCTCAAGAAAAATAAAAAATAAAAAATAAATTATCCTGGTATTTAAATATTCTGGTATTTTATTTTAGCAACAGAACATGAATTAAGACAGAAAATTAGTACCGAGGGTGGAGTTGTTACTATAACAATTACCTGAAAATGTGGAAGCAGCTTTGGAACTAGGTAGTGAGTAGAGGCTAAAAGAATTTAGAGAAGCAGGCTAGAAAAAGCCTAGATTGCCATGAATAAAACACTAAGGAACATTCTAGTGAGGGCTCAGAAGATCCCAGAACTCAGGAAAGTCTGAATCTTCATAGAGCTTACTTAAGTGTTGATAGAATGTTGATAGAAATACGGACAGTAAAGGCCATTCTGATGACATCTCAGGTGGAAATGAGGAAAAAGGTATTGAAAACTGGAGTAGGGTCATTTTTGTTATACCATTGCTAGGACTTTAGGTAAATTGTGTTGATGTCCTAAGGCCCTTTGAAATGTAAAATTTAAAGAGCAATGAAGTAGGATACTTGGCAGAAGCTAAAATGATTACCATGGATAGAAGGGAGCCAGGTGCTATTCATAAAGACAATGGGAGGAAGATCCCAAAGGCATTTAGAGTTCTTTGAGGTTGCCCCTCCCTTCACAGGCCTAGGGCTCTAGGAAGGCAGAGTTGGTTCAAGGGATGGGCCAGGGGCCTCCTGCACAGGCTCATTGCCCGGAACCACCTTGGGTTTCTGTTCCCTGCATTCCATCTAAGCACCCCTTGGTGGCCCCAGTGGAGGCTCAAGCAGCTTCAGGTGCTGCTTGATTCAGTACTCTGGGAGGTATAAGACTTAAGCCTTGGTAGCATTCAGGCATGCAGAATGCAAAAGCTGTGGAAGCATGGCTTCCTCCACCTAAATTTCAAAAGATGCCACAGACCTCCTGGAAGCCCAGGCAGAAACCTGCCATAGGGATGGAGGTACCACAAAGAGCTCCTATTACAGCAATGCCAAGCAGAAATGTGGGGTTGGAAATGCCACAGAAAGTCCCCACCAAGACAATATCTAGTGGAGTTAAGGAAGTGGGGCTACCTCCAAGACCACAGAACTGTAGGGCCAGCTGCATGCAATTCCAGCCTGGGAGAGCTGAAGCACAGCTGAGCACAGAAATGCTATAGGGGTGGGACTGGCAGAGGTCTCAGGGGCTCAACTCCTGCCCAGTGTGCCCAGGATGCAGGACATGGAGTCAAAGGAGATTATTCTCCAGCTTTAAGACTTTTTTTTTTTTTTTTTGAAACAAGTTCTCACTATGGTACCTAGGGTGGAGTTAGTGGCTGTTCACAAGTATGATCATAGTGCACTACAGACTTGAACTCATGACTTCAAGCAATCCTCCTGACTCAGCCTCCTAAGTAGCTGGGATTATAGGCACACACCACCACACCTAGCTTAGCTTTAAAACTTACTGTTGTTTTCCCTTATAGGTTTTGGACTTACTTGGGACCAGTTACCCCTTTCTTCTTGCCTATTTTTCCCTTTTAGAATGGAAATTTCTATTTTACGCCTGTCCTACCTTTTTGAAAGTAGATAACATGTTTTGATTTCACAAACTCACAGTTAGAGGAGGAGTTTGCCTTGGGATGAATTGTGTCTCAGATTTTACTCATATCTGATTTAGATGAGACTCTAGACTTTGAACTTCTGAGTTGGTGCAGGAATGAGTTAAGACTTTTGGGATGCTTGAATGCAATCTGCACTGTGAGAAGGACATGAGTTTTGAGGACCAGGGGCAGAAAGCTGTGGTTTGAGTATGTTCCCTAAAGTTCACATGTTGGAAACCTATCCCCAGTGCAGCAATATTGGGAGGTGGGAACTTCAGGAGGTGATTAGGTAATGAGAACTCCACCTTCATGAATGTATTAGTGCTGTTATCACAGGAGTAAGTTAGTTATGACGGGACTGAGCTCCTGATAAGTCCCCATCTTTTCTTTGTCTAGTGCACTTGCTTCTGCCTTCTGCCAGGATGACATTCACCAGATAATAATGCCATGCTCTTGGACTTCCCAGTCTCCACAACCATGGCCAAATAAGCTTCTTTTCTTTATAAATTATCAAGTTTGTGGTATTCTGTTACAGCAACAAAAAACAGACTAAGACACAGGGAATAGGTAACATAATTTATATAGATTCTTCTTAATAAATTTAAATTTAGTTTTCAGTGAGCTTTTTCAACTTTTTATCTCTGTTCTTGCACCTGTCCACCCCTGCCCATAATGGCCTTTTAACAGAATTTGATTCACTCCATCTGCCATAATGGACTGTGAGGAGCAGCATAGCAGGGGTTAAGAGCATGGACTCAGAATCTAGATTGCCTAGGTTTTCCTCCAAACTTTGCCTTTGGTCAAGTGATTTAACCTCTCTATCTGTAAAATGGTGATCTAATAGGATCAAAGTTAGGATAAAGTGAATTGCTATATGTAAAATACATAGAACACTGCTTAGCACATACCAGGTACTCTGAGGTGTTAGCTATATTATTGCCAAAAACATATCAGACACTGAATAGTTTCTCTATGTCTTACCCATTTTTATTATCTACTAATGCGAAGCAAATTGCCCCAAGATTTAGAGATCCAGATCAATAAACACTCATACTCTCAGTTTCTGTGGCTTAAAAATCTGGTACTGTTTAGCTAAATTGTTCTGTTTCCAAGATCGCTCCCATGATTATTGGCAGATCTCAATCCCTTTCTACATGGGCATCTCTGCAGGGTTACCTCACGGTTTGGCAGTTGGCTTCCCCCAGGATGAATGCTCCAAGAGAAGGAGACAGAAAAAGAGAGAGAAGAGGGGAGAGAAAGAAAAAGTGTGCAAGAATAGTAACAATCTTTTAAAACCTAATTTTGGAAGTGACATTTCATCACTCTGCTACATTTTATTCATTATGATCAAGTCACTAAATTCAGCCTACACTTAAAAGAAGAGATTACACAAAGACAGGCATCTTTGGGGCCAACCCACCCTACCATAGATTGTGACCTGATTTAGGGAGTGTCCCTAAATTATTTTATCTATACATGTATAGAGAGAGAATATTATTTTCACCAATGAGAGTCAGTTTTCAGCATCTACCCTCCTAATAATATACAGACACTAGTTCTGCCAATAAAACCCATTTTTGACATCCAATATGCTAATTAACCAAAGCCTGGTTGGTAGAGGGGATGGGATAATGGAAAACCTTGCAGGAATCATCTGGGCCTGGCCTCTTCTGTGCAGTGTTAGATGACCATGTTGGAACACATCCTTGATGGCAGGTCAGCTGGTTGCCCCTAGAGTTATAGCTTAAACTAATTGGCATGTATATAATGATATGCCAATGACACTAAAATTTTTTAAGTAAATTATAGCTGGGCACAGTGGCTCACACCTGTAATTCTAGCACTTTCCAAGGCTGAGGCGAGAGACAGGATCGCTTAGGCCCAGGAGTTTGAGAACAGCCTGGGCAACATTGGGCGACCCTGCGGGACTAAGTGGCTCACGCCTGTAATCCCAGCACTTTGGGAAGCCAAGGCAGGTGGATCACTTGAAGTCAGGAGTTCG
Source organism: Mandrillus leucophaeus (assembly GCF_000951045.1). Lineage (NCBI taxonomy): Eukaryota > Metazoa > Chordata > Mammalia > Primates > Cercopithecidae > Mandrillus > Mandrillus leucophaeus. The sequence goes on along the minus strand of NW_012104932.1, from coordinate 2,070,765 downwards.
AGACCAGCCTGGCCAAAATGGTGAAACCCTGTCTCTACTAAAAATACAAAAATTAGCTGAGAGTGGTGGCAGGTGCCTGTAATCCCAGCTACTCAGGAGGCTCAGGCAGGAGAATCGCTGGAACCCAGGAGGTGGAGGTTGTAGTGAGCCTAGATCGTGCCACTGCACTCCAGCCTGAGTGACAGAATAAGATGCTGTCTCAAAAACAAAACAAAAACTAAAACAAACAAACAAACAAAAAACCTTGGGTGACTCCACCTCTGCAAAAAAAATACTTTTAATTAGCCAGGTATGATGGTACATGCCTGTGGTCTCAGCTACTAGGGAGGCTGAAGTGGGAGGATTGCTTGAGGCCAGGAGGTTGAGGCTGCAGTGAGCAGTGCTTGTGACACTGCATTCCAGCCTGGGCAACAGTGTGAGACTGTCTCAAAATACA
>NW_012104932.1:2067416-2069144 GCF_000951045.1 Mandrillus leucophaeus | reverse complement strand
TGAATTGCTATATGTAAAATACATAGAACACTGCTTAGCACATACCAGGTACTCTGAGGTGTTAGCTATATTATTGCCAAAAACATATCAGACACTGAATAGTTTCTCTATGTCTTACCCGTTTTTATTATCTACTAATGCGAAGCAAATTGCCCCAAGATTTAGAGATCTAGATCAATAAACACTCATACTCTCAGTTTCTGTGGCTTAAAAATCTGGTACTGTTTAACTAAATTGTTCTGTTTCCAAGATCACTCCCATGATTATTGGCAGGTCGCAATCCCTTTCTACATGGGCATCTCTGCAGCGTTACCTCACAGTTTGGCAGTTGGCTTCCCCCAGGATGAATGCTCCAAGAGAAGGAGACAGAAAAAGAGAGAGAAGAGGGGAGAGAAAGAAAGAGTGTGCAAGAATAGCAACAGTCTTTTAAAACCTAATTTTGGAAGTGACATTTCATCACTCTGCTACATTCTATTCATTATGATCAAGTCACTAAATTCAGCCCACACTTAAAAGAAGAGATTACACAAAGACAGGCATCTTTGGGGCCAACCCACCCTACCATAGATTGTGACCTGATTTAGGGAGTGTCCCTACATTATTTTACCTATACTTGTATAGAGAGAGAATATTATTTTCACCAATGAGAGTCAGTTTTCAGCATCTACCCTCCTAATAACATACAGACACTAGTTCTGCCAATAAAACCCATTTTTGACATCCAATATGCTAATTAACCAAAGCCTGGTTGGTGGACGGGATGGGATAATGGAGAACCTTGCAGGAATCATCTGGGCCTGGCCTCTTCTGTGCAGTGTTAGATGACCATGTTGGAACACATCTTTGATGGCAGGTCAGCTGGTTGCCCCTAGAGTTATAGCTTAAACTAATTGGCATGTATATAATCATATGCCAACAACACTAAAATTTTTAAAGTAAATTACAGCTGGGCATGGTGGCTCACACCTGTGATTCTAGCACTTTCCAAGTCTGAGGCAAGAGACAGGATTGCTTAGGTCCAGGAGTTTGAGGCCAGCCTGGGAAACATTGGGCGACCCCGCAGGACTAAGTGGCTCACGCCTGTAATCCCAGCACTTTGGGAAGCCAAGGCAGGTGGATCACTTGAAGTCAGGAGTTCGAGACCAGCCTGGCCAAAATGGTGAAACCCTGTCTCTACTAAAAATACAAAAATTAGCTGAGAGTGGTGGCAGGTGCCTGTAATCCCAGCTACTCAGGAGGCTCAGGCAGGAGAATCGCTGGAACTCGGGAGGTGGAAGTTGTAGTGAGCCTAGATCGTGCCACTGCACTCCAGCCTGAGTGACAGAATAAGATGCTGTCTCAAAAACAAAACAAAAACTAAAACAAACAAACAAACAAAAAACCTTGGGTGACTCCACCTCTGCAAAAAAAATACTTTTAATTAGCCAGGTATGATGGTACATGCCTGTGGTCTCAGCTACTAGGGAGGCTGAAGTGGGAGGATTGCTTGAGGCCAGGAGGTTGAGGCTGCAGTGAGCAGTGCTTGTGACACTGCATTCCAGCCTGGGCAACAGTGTGAGACTGTCTCAAAATACATGCATGCATACATACATACATACATAGCAGACTATATAATGCCTTCCTCTATGATTTTCTGTAGGTCTTACCAACTCTGAAAAACCTCCTCTCATTTTGAAAAGATATGGCTACGAATAAAAGAATAAATGAAGGGTATAATAAAAAGAAAAT
>NW_012104932.1:2064565-2067208 GCF_000951045.1 Mandrillus leucophaeus | reverse complement strand
GTACATGCCTGTGGTCTCAGCTACTAGGGAGGCTGAAGTGGGAGGATTGCTTGAGGCCAGGAGGTTGAGGCTGCAGTGAGCAGTGCTTGTGACACTGCATTCCAGCCTGGGCAACAGTGTGAGACTGTCTCAAAATACATGCATACATACATACATACATAGCAGACTATATATAATGCCTTCCTCTATGATTTTCTGTAGGTCCTACCAACTCTGAAAACCTCCTCTCATTTTGAAAAGATATGGCTACGAATAAAAGAATAAATGAAGGGTATAATAAAAAGAAAATGGTTGAACTTGCATATTTTTCTAACTTACATGAGTCTCAAAATAGAAAATCCAGACAAGTGGCATGTCTATGTTGAATCCCACTGCCTGGTGACTGAAAGCTGAGAAAGCATTTTGTTGACTTAATAAAGCCCTCTGGCAGTTCCAAAGGCTGTTGTGGCATTTCTGCTTCACACACTTCAGAGAAGTTGATCTTCCATCAACGCCGAAGTGCAACTGAAAGAAAGGGAGCATCCGAAACTGATAACATAAGAATAGTACAAAAATTATCTTTAAATTTTAAAATGGAGGTTTTAAGTGAGTAAAAACAAATTATATACACTATGATCTCAAATATATAGACCACAGGAAGAAAAGCCCCAAAAATATTAGTAACAAAGAATGTTCTGAGAAGTGAAATTGTGGATAATGTTTTACTTTTCTTCAACTTCTGAAATTTCCAAATTTCCAGAATAAAGCCTTTTTGGGATGCACGTGTGTGTGTGTGTGTCCACATATCCATGCTTTAAGTAGGGTTCTTCCATATTGAATTTTTAGTGTTCATGCAGAAAGTTCATTCTAGAAAGCTAAAAAGGCAGAATTCAGCTATCCTTGAATCATAAAGAGGTTAACATCTGGATTAGTCAGCCGCGATTGCCATCACAAATACCTCAGCCTGGGCAGCTTAAACAACAGAAATGTATTTTTGCACAGCTCTGGAGGCTGGAAGTCCCAACTCATGGTGCCAGCTGCTTTGGTTCCTGGGGAGTCCTCTCTCCTTGGCTTGCTGATGGTGGCCTTCTTGCTGTGTCATCCTGTGTCTTTTCCTCTGTGGCGAGTGGAGAGAAAGCTGTCTAAGATCCCTTCCTCTTCTCACAAGGACAGCGGTCCCAGAGGATGAGGTCCCCACCCTTATGACCTCGTTTAACCACAGTTACCTCTCTCTACAGCCTCTATTTCCAAATACAGTTGCGTTGGTGGTTAGGGCTTCAAGGTATAAATCTGGGGGGAGTGAGATGGACACAATAGCAACATCTAAACCTAGAAAATTCCTTCATGGCCTTTTTTTTTTTTCTTGATAAGGTCTTGCTCTGTCTCCCAGGCTGGGGTGCAGTGACATAATCACAGCTCACTGCAACCTCGACCTCCCAGGCTCAAACATTCCTGCCACTTCAGCCTCCCAAGTAGCTGGAGCCAAATGCCACCATGCCTGGCTAATTTTTTGTATTTTTTGTAGAGATGGGGTCTCTCCATGTTGCCCAGGCCGGTTTCAAATTCCTAGAGTCCAGAGATTTCCCCCGCTTAGCCTCCCAAAGTGCTGGGATTACAGGCATAAGCCACTGCGCTTGGCCCGTCACATCATTATATAGGCACCCTGTTCTGTTCTAGGACAAACACAGTGACCATCTAATCTCTCTCAAAATCTATAGCCCAACTAAGAACCCGTGTCTTTTCCAGGTTTCGGGTTGGTTGGTCATTCTTCTGTGGACCCAGCATGTCTGAAATGCTGCCTATTTTTAAAAGTGCTTTCCCAAGTGGCAAAAATTAATTATTAAATAGGAATTAAATATGTTCTCAAATCTATCATTCCACCTTTATATTTCCTAAGCTCGAGGAAATTGCTGTGACAGTCACTTCCAGACTAAAAGCAGTTCTACATTGGCCCGTCTGCGGAGTAGTGCCCAGTCCACACATCACCCATTATCTGGAACCACACCAGAGGTTTGGAAAGAATTGAAATTCATGTAACAGTCCATGCTGCCAAGTGTGGCTATTTAAATTTAAATTAATTAAAACGAAATAAAACTTAAAATTCAGCTCCTCAGTCACACGAGCCACATGTCAAGTGCTCCACAGCCACATGTGGCCATTAGTGACGCAGTGCAGAGTAGAGAACATTTTCACTACCACAGAAAGTTTTACTTCACAGAGCTTCGTTCTATTATAAAAAGATTGCCCACTATCAGAAAATACTGGTTACTTACTCTCTGACACAGATGTGTACATGATATAGGAGTTTTTTCTTAGCTCTTGGAACCGAGGCTGCAAAAATGAAAGAGACTTCAGGAACGCCTTCGGGGCGTTCACTGTCTGGAACTGTGATGTGAATTACAGTAATCTGTTACCTTACTTTTCACTGGCGTTCCAAATTTCCTATAGACCCCTTCAGTGGAGGTTATGACATGAGTGAAAAATAATAATGATGTAGGACTTCTGTAGATGCAGACGTTTTCCTGCCGTTTTGCATAAAAGGAATTACTCTTTTAACATAGGATTCTGCTTTTATAGGGAGACTCTGTTTAAAGACCAGTTCTTGGCCAGGCTTCGTGGCTCATGCCTGTAATACCAGCACTTTGGGACGCCACGGTAGGAGGA
>NW_012104932.1:2038182-2057095 GCF_000951045.1 Mandrillus leucophaeus | reverse complement strand
TTATCTGGAACCACACCAGAGGTTTGGAAAGAATTGAAATTCATGTAACAGTCCATGCTGCCAAGTGTGGCTATTTAAATTTAAATTAATTAAAATGAAATAAAACTTAAAATTCAGCTCCTCAGTCACACGAGCCACATGTCAAGTGCTCCACAGCCACACGTGGCCATTAGTGACGCAGTGCAGAGTAGAGAACATTTTCACTATCACAGTAAGTTTTACTTCACAGAGCTTCGTTCTATTATAAAAAGATTGCCTGCTATCAGAAAATACTGGTTACTTACTCTCTGACACAGATGTGTACATGATATAGGAGTTTTTTCTTAGCTCTTGGAACCGAGACTGCAAAAATGAAAGAGACTTCAGGAACGCCTTCGGGGCGTTCACTGTCTAGAACTGTGATGTGAATTATAGTAATCTGTTACCTTACTTTTCACTGGCGTTCCAAATTTCCTATAGACCCCTTCAGTGAAGGTTATGACATGAGTGAAAAATAATAATGATGTAGGACTTCTGTAGATGCAGACGTTTTCCTGCCGTTTTGCATAAAAGGAATTACTCTTTTAACATAGGATTCTGCTTTTATAGGGAGACTCTGTTTAAAGACCAGTTCTTGGCCAGGCTTCGTGGCTCATGCCTGTAATACCAGCACTTTGGGAGGCCACGGTAGGAGGACTGCTTGAGCCCAGGAGTTTGAGACCATCTTGGATAACAAAGTGAAACCGTGTCTCTACAAAAAATTTAAAAATTAGCCAGGGATGGTGGCTACATGGGAGGCTGAGGTGGGAGGATCGCTTGAGCCCAGGAGGTTGAGACTGCAGTGAACTGTAATTGTTTTAACGCACTCTAGCCTGGGCAACAGAGCGAGACCCTGGCTCAAACAACAAAACAAAACTAAACACAAAGACCAGTTCTTTCACATGGAGCTCCCTGATTCCACTTCTTCCTGCAACTTCCTTCCTTCCATGATGGCAGAGCACGGTGGCGAAAGTCCTGACTTGCAATGCCTGGTTTCAGATCTCAGTTATGCTATTAATACTTTCTGGCTGTGTGATTCTGGGCAAGTTACTTAACCTTTCTGTGCTTCAGCTTAATCATCAGTAAAACAACAATAATGCTACCAATATTAAGATGTTCTGTAAACATTTCATAGCTTAAAACATAAAGTGCTTAAAATGGTACCTGCCATGGAGGTAGTGCTGAATGAATGTCAGCCAAAATTAAGTTCTTCAAGTTTTTGCAGCAAGTAAAATATCAAATGTCTTGAGCTAAAAGCACAAATATCTCTCTCTTTCCTAACCTTCTAGAATGCTTCTTTATTCAGCAGGTATCAAATCCTGCCATCTATTAGAGAGGTCTCTGCATATATCTATCTCCATTACCTGATAAACTCTTGGAAAGCAGCTTGTCTTTTTCATCTTAGCAGTCTGAGTACCTAGTGTAATGCCATCGCCATTCATTAATGGGTTTTTAACTTTTTTTTTTTTCCTAAAGATAGGGTCTCACTATGTTGCCCAGGCTGGTCTCAAACTCCTGAAGTCAAGTGATCCTCCTGCCTCAGCCTCCCAAAGTGTTAGGATTACAGGTGTGATCCACGCCTGGCCATCTGTTAAGGAAAGTGTAATATCACATTCCTTCCTGAATATCGTGAATCATCAAAACCCCCATATCAAATTATATTTCTATTTGAGAAATTATTTTGCTATGTTATTTATTTATTTATTTTTTTGAGACGGAGTTTCACTCTTTTTGTCCAGGCTGAAGTGCAATAGTGCTATCTCGGCCCACTGCAACCTCTGCCTCCTGGGTTCAAGCGATTCTCCTGCCTCAGCCTCCCGAGTAGCTGGTACTACAGGCGTGCACCACCATGCCTGGTTAAAATTTTGTTGTATTTTTGGTAGAGACGAGGTTTCATGATGTTGGCCAGGCTGGTCTTGAACTCCTGACCTCAGGTGATCCACCTACCTCGGCCTCCCAAAGTGCTGGGATTATAGGCATGAACCACCGTGCCTGGCTATATTTTTATTTTTTTAAAGACAGGGCCTCACTCTGTCACCCAGAGTACAGTGGAATGATCATAGGTCACTGCAGCCTCAAACTCCTGGCCTCAAGCAATCCTTCCACCTTGGCCTCCCAAAGTGCTGGAATTACAAATGTGAGTCACTGCACCCAGCTGGTATTCTAGTTTAAACTTTAGTTTAAATAATCATGCCTGGGTGACATAAGTTGAAGAGAAGTTTCCTGAAACAGCCCCAGCAGCTTCAATTTTGCAACAGTTCTTTTCAGGCATGTTCTCTCCCTAAGTATTTAATTTTTGTTACAGATCCACAGGCTCTTAGGCTCCCCATGTAATGGAAAATAACACGGGACCAAGTATATTTCCCAGACAAGGCTCTACTTTGGGGCTTGTGCTCAAGCACAAGGATGGCAGTAGAGGCACAAGGGTTCTCTGGCTGGCAGCCTGAAAAGAGCCAGTAAGGAATCTTTTACGAGGCAAAGTGTGGGAATTGACATCAGGGGTAGGGTAAGCAAGGCGAGGCTGGGCTAGAGTGTGCAGGTCAGCATATCTGGTTGCCATGGTTATCTTGAGTAATGGGCCATCTGTGGTCTGGCTGGCAGCAACGAGGCCATAAATCAATTGTTCAGCATTGTTTTCCAAGGTGGGACACTCAACAACCTTGGTTTGCTATTTGGCTAGCCTAATGACAGTTTCTAGAGTTATTTAAGTAACAGGCCTGGTTAGACACTATGAGAGTACAGAGGAATGGCGATTTTCCTTTTATGACTAAAGCCTCAGGGTTAGCAGGTACAGTGTCAGCAAGGTACTACTGTAAAGGAGGTTTTGTAAAGAGAAGGAAAAAGAAAAAGAAAAAAAATATGTAAAGGAATAGCCGCATCTCACTCCAGTGCTGTCTCATTACGACACAAGCCTACCTTAAAAGGCACCAATAGGACAGAACTGGGAGCAGTAGCTCTCTTTATAAGAGTGTACCCATGGCCGGGTGTGGTGGCTCACGCCTGTAATCCCAGCACTTTGGGAGGCCAAGGTGGGTGGATCACCTGAGATCAGGAGTTCGAGACCATCCTGGCCAACATGGTGAAACCCCGTCTCTACTAAAAATAAAAAAATTAGCTGGGCGTGGTGGCGGGTGCCTGTAATCCCAGCTACTCGGGAAGCTGAGGCAGTAGAATTGTTTGAAGCTGGGAGGCGGAGGTTGCAGTGAGCCACGATAGTGCCACTGCACTCCAGCCTGGGTGATAGAGTGAGACTCCAGCTCAAAATAAATAAATAAATAAACAAATAAATAAATAAATGCAGATTTTAAGCTGTCCCAAAATAAAGAGAAATATTGTGTCTTACAATTTATACAGCTATTTTCATAGACTTTTTATTAATTTTATAATGCTTCTGATATTTGTCTATTCATTCTGCAAAAACATATTGGGTTCATCTATGTGCCAGTCATTGTACTAGGCACTGATAATACCATTGTCTTACCCCTCCTGCTGCCTTCAGTCCAATGGAGGGACAGGTTTTAAATAAAATTATATAAGTAATTATTTAAATTACTATTGTGAAAACTGCTGTAAACAAGTGTTAAGTGGAATAATTCATTTGGCTAGAACCAGGATTGGCTTTCCTGAGACATTAACACTTCTTATTATGTCTTAAAAGGTGAATAATTACAACAACCAAAAATTTCCCCCTGGGTCATCATTGTCTTGTTAAATAGGAACTTAAGCAGGATTAGATGTCCAATTTGCCTCTTTCCAAAATATCCTCACCAACATACCTCCACTCATTAGGTTTTCACAAAAATTCTAAATATTTTACAACTGAAGAGCTGAGATAGCGAATTACGAGGGGCCCCTCATGCTCACCTGTATCTTCAGAAAATTTGCACTTGTTCTGCTAGTTACACATTAAAATTTAGACTTGTAGGCTCTTAACTGCATGATAAATAGGCTGGTGTTCCAATGTCTCACCAGAAAGCCATGGAGGTGGAAAAAGTATAATTACCTGAGTCCAGAACCTAATTCCATTTTATATCCAAACTCAAAATATGTTGTGCATCATTTAATAAACAATTTCCCAGGACTGTAACAACCATGCAGCAGAGGACAAATTTCAAACTTCGGAATTTGGAAAAGGCTTTCACTCTTTGGAAAAACACACCACTTAAAGGCAACACACTTGGGGCCAGGTGCAGTGACTCGCACCTGTAATCCCAGCACTTTGGGAGGCTGAGGTGGGCAGATCAATTGAGGTCAGGAGTTAGAGACCAGCCTGGCCAACACAGTGAAACCTGATCTCTACTAAAAAAAAAAAATACAAAAAGTCAGCTGGGCACGGTGGCAGGTGCCTGTAATCCCCAGCTACTTGGGAGGCTGAGGTGGGAGAATAGCTTGAACCTGGGAGACAGAAGTTGCAGTGAGCCGAGATCGTGCCACTGCACTCCAGCCTATGTGACAGAGCTAGACAACATTTCAAACAAAATAAAACAAAACTATATATATGTATGTGATCATATATATCTGTTCCTTTCACTATCCCCTACATTTTCTGATGACCATCTTATGGCCAGAAACTATTGTGATTTCAGTGTCCACATTTAAGTGTGTATACTTTATTCCTGTTTATCTTTTAGCTCCTGAAGTCTCTCTTTGGTTATTTATAATCTTCTGTTATTTATAATCACATGATTGAAGGATTCACCTTAAGTAACAATGTTTTAATTTTTGATATGGTTTGGGTCTCTGTCCCCACCCAAATCTTATGTTGAATTGTAATCCCCAACATTGGTGGTGAGGCCTGGTGGGAGGTGATTAGATCATGGGGGTGGTTTCGAATGGTTTAGTTCCATCCCCCTAGAGCTGTCTTGTGATAGAGTTTCACAAGATCTGGTTGTTTGAAAGTGTGTAGCATTTCCCCTCTCTTCCTCCTGCTTCAGCCACGGAGGATGTAACGTGCCTGTTTCCCCTTCCTCTTCTGCCGTGATTGTAAGTTTCCTGAGGCCTCCCCAGGCATGCTTCCTGTATGGACTGCAGAACTGTGAGTCAGTTAAACCTCTTTTCTTGATAAATTACCCAGTCTCAGGTAGTTCTTTGTAACAGTGTGAGAATGGACTAATAAAGCTTTTAGTGAAGTGTTGCTAAAGCTCAAACATTCTTTGTGTGTGAGTTCAAATTTTGATAAACACTGATCTATTCCATGTTTTTCTACAATCTCAGTTACTGTTAATAACAGAAACCAGATACATCTACAAGCAAAAATAGCTGTGACATCATCTTTGTATACAACATCCCAATTAACATTAACATTATTAGAAGCGAATTTTTTTCTTTTCTCAGGGGTGGGAATCTATGGCAGAATGAATATTTTTCTTCTCTTCTTTGCCAGGGTCCAGCTCAGACAAAGTAGAGATGCAAGAAACAGACTATTTAAACAAGGTTATTCAAGTGAGATAATAATTACAGCTATTATTTACAGCTTTCATAGCTGATGAAATATTTATTTCCCCATAGGCCCTGTAGGAAATTGACTAGTTTGTATCCAACTTTGTAATCTTATTTTTGCACTTTTTCTTTCATTGACTATAAATATTTCTGTTTCTTCTATACTTTTTTTTTAGGTGAAAGCAAGTTTATTAAAAAGCAAAGTAATAAAAGAGTGACTGCTCCACAGGCAGAGCAGGGTGGGAGGGGGCTAGTTGCCTATTTTATAGCAATTTCTTGATGATATGCTAAACAAGGCATGGATTATTCATGAGTTTTCTGGCAAAGGGTAGAGGAGCTCCCCACACCTGGGGTTTCTCCCCCATCCTCACCATATAGGATAACTTCTGGACATTGCCACAACATTTGCAAATTGTCATGGCACTGGTGGGAGTGTTTTTTAGTATCCTGATGCATTATAATTAGCGTATAATGAGCAGTGAAGGTTGCTGTCATCACCTTCTTGGTTCTGGCTGGTTTGGGCTGGTTTCTTTACTGTCTCCTCTCTTATCAGCAGGGTCTTGTTACCTGTTTTTTACTATCTCTTGTCTTACTAGCAGGGTTTTGTGACTTGTTTTTATCTGTCTCCTGTCTTATCCGTAGGGTCATGTGTCCCATTGTCTTGGGAAACAGTCCTTGCAGACATTATTAAGCTATTTCTTTAGCTGTAAACATCTTATAATCATGGGTTCTGACTGGCAAGGAATGTGCCTTGATGGTTTTAAGATGGAGTTGATTTTAAAATGGTGTCACCTTGGCTCTCCTATGCTCTTGTTTCCCTAACATAATCCCCCCTCTACTTATGAGACAATTCTTCATCTTAAAGGGAGATGAAGGGCAAAGGTTGATGTTGTTGTTGTTGTTGTTGCTAGTTTTTTTGGTTTGTTTGTTTTGAGACAGAGTCTCACTCTGTTGTTCAGGCTGGAGTGCTGTGGCGTGATCTTGGCTCACTGCAACATCTGCCTCCCAAGTTCAAGCGATTCTCCTTCCTCAGCCTTCCGAATAGCTGGAATTACAGGTGCGCCTGCCACCATGCCTGGCTAATTTTTGCATTTTTAGTAGAGACAGGGTTTCACCATGTTGGCCAGCCTGGTCTCGAACTCCTGACCTCAAGTGATCCACCTGCCTTGGCCTGCCAAAGTGCTGGGATTACAGGTGTAAGCTCTTGTTGCTGAGACAAGGTCTTGCTCTGTCAACCAGGCTGGAGTGCAGTGCTGCAATCACAGCTCACTGCAACCTTGACCTCCTGGGCTGAAGCCATCCTCCCACCTCAGCCTCCTGAGTAGCTGGGACCAAAGGTACACTCCACTATGCCTGGCTAATTTTTGTATTTTGTGTAGAGACAGGGTCTCGCTATGTTGCCTGGACTGGTCTTGAACTTGTGGGCTCAAGAGATCCTACTGCCTCGGCCTCCTGAAGTGTTGAGATTACAGATGTGAGCTACCACACCCAGCTGAAGGTCATTGTTTTGTAACTTCTTTTTGCTGACAGTGAACATTGACCTTAGGGACAGGATTCTCTCATAAGAGTTTGCAGTCAGCCTCTAGGGAGGCAGGGGAACTTCTTGTTTGTGTGATGGCCTGATGATTTGATGGGCATAGGCCTTGCCTAGTATTGGAGGTGTAAAAATCTCTGGATGCCTGATCTAAGGGACCCAAAGGCAGGATATCTTTACTTCTTGGGTCAGAAGATGGCATGTGTTAGAAGCCTTGTGCCAGCATCATCTTTATGTGGAATTGTTTTAATCTAGAAGACACAGACTTTTACCAAGAGATTAAACAATCAAGGACCAGATTAGTAATAATAAGATGGCTATCAAAGGTACTAGGAAGGGCAAAAACCAAGTGAGACTTGGGAGAGTGCTTTCAATGGTTGACCAGATATAGTTGGAATGGTACCTTGGTTATATTTATGTAAAATTTCTTCTATATGTCTTTGAATGAGCTTGACTCCCGTGTTGGTTTTCTCATTGATAAATTGAAAAAAATTTTTGACACATATTCATTCTATATTTATGTGAGAGTCATGTTATTAGTTTTTGCAATTTATACTTTAAAACCAGTTTGGAGGTCTCACTGAAATGTCCAGGTATACTCACTAGGCAGAGCCAATTAAACTGCCTAAAAATTTACCTTATGGGTTGCTGAAATCCAGGTATGTGGCAACAGAAGTTTGGGCTGGCTGACTGTTCCCCTGCTTCTTTTTTTTTTTTTTTTTTTTAACATTCTATGTTTTTGTTTTTGTTTATTTTGTTGGACAACTGTATTAATCTGTGTTATCTAATTTGTGATTTGGGCCATTTCTTTTTCCATTACCAGATTCAGGAACTAGTGAGTAAAAGAAAATAATATGCAGGTAAATGTTTAACAATTGGTTCTTTCATGAGAGGAGAAAGGAAAAAACCCAGTCAGGCAGGCAGTAAGGGTGGGTCCTCGGTTGCATTCTCTCAAACAGAAGAACAGCCTGCAGGCACAGATAAGGGAGCTTATACAGCAGGACTTGCCTAAGACGTGCCCACAGCCACACAGATAAGAAAGGCTACAAGAGTGACTTGCCCAGGTATGCCCACAATGGAAAATTTTGTCCCCTAACATGTGCACAGCAAGGGGAACAAAGGAATATGGAGTAACTCAAGCTAAGGGCCTGTATGTGCTTTAGGAGGATGGGGTGGAGCCCCCAGAAGTTTGCACCTTATGCAAATGAGATGCCCAACCCTCATGGGTTTCTTATCAAAGCCTTTGCATTCAACTGTAAAAAATGGCAACCCTTTTTCCTGGACCCCTCTCTATTGCAGAAAGCTGTTCTTTATTTCATCTATGAAATTTCTGCTGTAAACCTCACACTTGGTGTGTCCACAGCCTTGATTTCCTTGGCTGTGAGACCAAGAACTTGGGGTGTCATCCCAGACAACATGGCTGCTTCACTTTGAGGTGGCAGCAGGGGCTGATTTTCAACATTTATTAAATTCTGTGGTATAAATACTGGTAACATGGACCTTTTAACCTACCAATGTGACGTCACTGAATGCAGAGTTAGGAAGAGCTAAGCATAATCGTCTCTCATGAGCCAATGGGGCCCAGCCACAGCACACCTCTGCTAATGAACCAGTAGGCCAGTCTTGGCTTCATAATCAAGAGAGCACCTCATATATTCATGTGTTCTTAGAAAACAGTGCTGTGAGCCATGCCTTTTTCTACAGCATGGTCAAGGAAGTTGTGTGTAATGCACTACCAGGCTGGTCATCAGGCACCCACTATGTGTATGAAAACCTGAGCCTCTCTGGGTTCTGAACATGACTGATAATTAATTCCTCACTGTTGGCAGCAATAATTAAGAGTCTGGTTTTATTGCCTATCCCCTTGGAGATCTCTCTTAGGATGAGGAGGAACTATTTTCCTTTGGGGGAAGTATGACAAACGGAAAATATGGTTTATTAGTCTTTTTTTTTTGTTTCTGTTTGTCTATTGTGAGTGCAAGTCAATTAAAACAATATTTAATGCTCACTGGAAAGGGGAACAAGTCTTTGAGATCTAGCCAGAATGTTATTGTGTTACCATGTTGACTTTTGACCTGTGGATGAGATTGTAAAACTCAACTGCGTGCTCTCTGATGTCTATGTGTTTGCAATTGAAACAGCCTTTATCTCTTTTGAATGGAAGATGAAATATTAGTAAATTAGGGTAAAAAGTATTATTAAATTAAATTCTTTTTGAAAAAATGAGCTCTGATTTTATTGGTTTATGGAGACTAGTAAGTGCTTATATAAATTTAATATTCCTAGAAGTCCTTGAAAATAAAGAAATGAAACTTGTAATACATTACTCAGGAAGTGCCAAGAAAAAAAAATTATTCTCATAGAAGGTTTTGCTCAGGAGCATTTTGATATAAGAAGCTGAGTTCAAAGATCACCAAAATCCTTAGACAAATGAGTATGATAATGGCTTAAAAAACAGCATTGTCGGGCCGGGCGCGGTGGCTCAAGCCTGTAATCCCAGCACTTTGGGAGGCCGAGACGGGCGGATCACGAGGTCAGGAGATCGAGACCATCCTGGCTAACACGGTGAAACCTCGTCTCTACTAAAAATACAAAAAAACTAGCCGGGCGAGGTGGCGGGCGCCTGTAGTCCCAGCTGCTTGGGAGGCTGAGGCAGGAGAATGGCGTAAACCCGGGAGGCGGAGCTTGCAGTGAGCTGAGATCCGGCCACTGCACTCCAGCCTGGGCTGCAGAGCCAGACTCCGTCTCAACAAAAAAAAAAAAAAAAAAAAACAGCATTGTCTTTCCACAATTTTATCAGTATGGAGTATAATACAAATGTATAATTTTTAAAAATAAAATTGAGTTTGTTTTCTAATGGAGAGACTGGTTAATCTGAGTTTCCTAAACTTATTCTATTTATAGATCAGATAACATTATACCCCACATAATGTTTAAGAATACTGAAAATATAAAATAATACAATCAATGACATTGAATTATAATATATTTATTTATTTTTTTGAGGCAGGTCTCACTCTGTCACCCAAGGTGGAGTACATTGGTGCAATCTCAGTTCACTGCAGCCTCAACCTGCCTGGGCTGAACTGACCCTCCCACCTCAGCCTCCCGAGTAGTTGGGAGTACAGGTACATGCCACCATGCCCAGCTAATTTTTGTATTTTTAGTAGAGACAAGGTTTTGCTATGTTTCTCAGGCTGGTCTTGAACTCCTGAGCTTGAGTGATCCACCTCCCTCAGCCTCCCAAAGTGCTGGGATTACAGGCATGAGCCACTGCGCCCGGCTGAATTATAATTCTGATACATGTTTTTATATCAGCATTAATTATATTTTGTATTGTGTTAGATTCAGCATAATACCTAAAATCTTTAGTTAAATTAAGCCTTTGGACTGTAGTAAATTGAATTAATAGATAATCTTTGGATAGCTGGGGAATTTTGAAGTAAGATAAAATATTGAAGCATAAATCACCAAATATAATTGTGAGAACTAATATATACTTTTGCTCTTTATTTTTATGAAATAGGGTGGCTATTAATTTACATTATGTAATTGTGCATGTACTCAATGTTACCTCTTTAAAAGGCATAAAAAGCACATATCTGATGGCGGGGAGCAGTGGTCATATTAGGCGCGCTTAGCAGCTTTGCTGTCGTGCCAAAATGCTTATTTGTGACAAATAGTTCTAAATTACTGGCCACCCCAACCCTGCCCTCACACCTCGTACTTTCTGTAAAAAAGATGGAGTAACAAGACCAGATTAATTCTCTTGCCTTAAATAACTAAAACACCAAAAAGTATGTATTTGAAACAATGGTTTTCAGACATTGAATAACAGAAGAGAGCAGTAATCCCTGAAAGCAGGAAAAACAAATGAAGTGAGCCTAATGATTGACCCAGCTTCCTGCCTAGAGTCTCCAGACTACAGCATAGAGAATACACCTGGGTTGTCAATGAGTTGAGGAGACATTGTTGGGAGTATAGGGAGGCCAAGGCAGCCAGGATTTGCAGAACACAGTGCTGAAGAGGAGTGGGGAGAGAGAACTCTCGAAATCTGCAGTGAGTGGATCCCTCCTCCCTTATGTAGGTACTGGTCAGCACACATCTGTGAGGAAACTCCTCAAGATTAGGGTCACCACTGGGGCCGACCGAGCTGAGTGGGTCAGCCGTGGACCACAAGCCCCTGCTGCAGGAGTGGCTGTTGGCCTACAAACTGCAGGCCGTCCAGGGCAACTGTGCATGCACCCTGCACAGCTATGGTGCCACCCCTGCCAGCCCCCGCCAAAGCCCTACCCCTACCTCATCACAGGGGTACCCACCCGCCACCCCAGGGTCTACAACATCTACAGCCGGACTGCCACCCAGTACCCTGCCAACTCCATCACGGTCGTGGGAAGCTGTCCCCTCTGCAGGGTTGGGGGTGCTGGAGGACTGCTTCACCTTCCTGGGCATCTTCCTGGTCATCATCCTGTTCCCCTTTGGGTTCATCTGCTGTTTTGCCTCGAGGAAGCGAAGATGCCCCAACTGCCGAGAGACCTTAGCTTAAAGGGAACACCACTCCCGGCTTTCCTACACCCAACTCTCTTTTTCTAATGTAAATTTCGTGTATAATAGTTTCATTTGATTAAGCTTCAGAACTGTTTTGTTGTTGTTGTTGTTGTTGTTTGAGTCAGAGTTTCACTCTTGTCACCCAGGCTGGATTATAATGGCACAATCTCGGCTCACCGCAACCTTTCCCTCCCAAGTTCAAGCCATTCTCCTGCCTCAGCCTCCAGAGTAGCTGGGATTACAGGCACCAACCACCACGTCTGGCTAATTTTTGTATTTCTAGTAGAGATGGGGTTTCACCATGTTGGACAGACTGGTCTTGAACTCCTGAGCTCAGGTGATCCATCTGCCTTGCCCCCAAAAGTGCTGGGATTACAGGTGTAAGCCACCGTGCCCAGCCTCAGGACTGTTTTGTAAAGCAAGATGGGATAGATATGTCACATGCGAGCTGTGGTTTCCTGGAGCGTGGAGAGGCAGCTCTGCTGCTCCCTCCCAGGGTTAATGACACCTCAATAAAGCACTGCTTTTATTATTTGCAGTCTTCAATTTGAGAAAGGTGAGAAATAATATTTTTAATAAATGAGATTCATACCATTAAAAAAAAACCAACAAAGGCCAGGTTCAGTGGCTCACACCTGTAATCCCAGCACTTTGGGAGGCTGAGGTGGGTGGATCACAAGGTTAGGAGTTTGAGACCAGCCTGGCCAATATGGTGCAACTCTGTCTTTACTAAAAATACAACATTTAGTCACATGTGGTGGTGGGCACCTGTAGTCCCAGCTACTCAGGAGGCTGAGGCTGGAGAATCGCTTGAACCTGGGAGATGGAGGTTGCAGTGAGCTGAGATCACGCCACTGCACTCCAGTTTGGGAAACAGAGCAAGACTCTGTCTCAAAAAAACAAATAAACAAACAAACAACAAAAAAACACAGAGCCTAGAATAGTGGACATTCTCACCAATTAGAGTGGGAAAACTTTGTAATACATGGAATTTTGGGTATGGAACTCAGAAGAATATTTCCTCAGAAGTGGGACAAAATCACTCTTGACTAAAGACTGCTCTGGTCACATCTCACAAAGTTTAAAAGTAAGGAAAGATAGGCTGGGCCTGGTGACTCACACACCTGTAATCCCAACACTTTGGGAGGCTGAGATGCGCAGATCATTTGAGGCCAGAAGTTGGAGGCCAGCTTGGCCAACATGGCAAAACCCCCATCTCTACTAAAAATACAAAAATTAGCCAGGCATGGTGGTACATGCCTGTAATCTCAGCTACTTATGTGGCTGAGGCACGAGCATTGCTTGAACCTGGGAGGCGGAGGTTGCAGTGAGTTGGAACTGCACCACTGTACTCCAACCTGGGTAACAGAGCAAGACTGTTTCAAAAAAAAAAGAAAAAGAAAGGAAAGGTAAAACTGGTTCCAACTGACAGTTGTGTCCCAGGACAAGGCACAAGAATATTGAAACGAAAGCAATACAAGAATTCCTATTACTCAACAAGACAAAATTCACAATGTCTGGCATCCAGCAAATATCATGTGACATGCAAATAAGCAAAAAAATATGACCCAAAATGAGGAGAATTATGAATAACTGAAAGGGATCCAGAAATGAGATGGAGAATAGAATTCATAAGCAAGTATATTAAAAGTTATAATGAATATTTATATTACATTATAAATTATATTTTATATGTTCACAAAGGTAGAGGAAACATAAGTATGTTAAAATAAAGAAGATATTTAAATGACTCTTTCATCCCTGCAAGTTCTGAGGAGAGAAAGACAGACTCAAATGAAACTATAAGAAATAAAAAAGATAATACTTGAGATAAAATAGAGACTATGTTAACAGTGGATTAGATGCTACAAAAGAAAAAATGTTAGTAAACTTAAAGAAATAGAAACTTTTGAAAATGAGACAAATAAAAAATAATGGAAAATAAATACAGTATTAGCTACGGGACAACTTCAAAAGGCCTAACATATATAAAATTATAGTCTCTGAATTATTCAAGAGACAAGGGCATTCAACCTCGGAAAGCTGAAAGAAAAACTAAAAAGCAAAATAAAGACAAAAATTAAGAAAAAATAAAAATATGCCAGGTGTGGTGGCTCACACCTGTAATCCCAGCACTTTGGGAGGCCAAAGCAGGAGGATTGCTTGAGCCCCAGTTTTGGGGGAACCAGCCTCCAATATTTCAATGTAGGTTCTTTTCTATTTTCCCTAAGTGTTGGCCGGTCTGAGAAATAGAGAGAAAGAGTACAAAGAGAGAAATGTTATAGCTGAGCCTCCAGGGGTGACATCACATATGAGCAGGTTCTGTGATATCCACCTGAGCCACAAAAACAGCAAGTTTTTATTAGGGATTTTGAAAAGGGAAGTGTATACAAACAGGGAGTGGGTTACAATGATCACATGCTTCAAAGGGCCATAAATACCACAAGGCAAAGGCAAAATTAGAATTACTGATGAGGGTCTGTGTCCTGCTTTGCATGCATTGTCTTGATAAACATTTTAACAGGAAACAGGGTTCAAGAGCAGGCAACTGATCTGACTCGGATTCACCAGGCTGGAATTTCCAATCCTAGTAAGCCTGAGGGCACTGCAGAAGACCAGGGTGTATATTATCCCTTATCTCAACTGCATAAGACAGACACTCCCAGAGCAGCTGTCTATAGACCTAGCCCTGGGAATGCATTCCTTCCTTATCAATTATTAATATTCCTTGCCAGGAAAAGAATTCAGCGCTATTTCTCCTACTTGCACATCCATCTATCAGCTTCCTGCAAGAAGAAAAATATGGCTCTATTCTGCCTGACCCTGCAGGTAATCAGATTTTATGGTTATCTTTCCTTGTTCCCTGAAAATTGCTGTTATTCTGTTCTTTTTCAGGGTGGGGTGCACTGATTTCATATTGTTCAAACACACATGTTTTACAAACAGTTTGTACAGTTAACACAATCATCACAGGGTCCTGAGGCAACATACATCCTTAGCTCACAAAGATGACAGGATTAAGAGATTAAAGTAAGACGGGCACAAGAAATCATAAAAGTATGAATTGTGGGAATGAATAAATGTCCGTGAAATCTTCACAATTTATGTTCTTCTACCGCAGCTTCAACTGGTCCCTCCATTTGGGGTCCTTGACTTCCCACAACACCCAAGAGTTCAAGACCATCTTGGGCCACAGAATAAGGCCCCATCTCTACAAAAAATGAAAACCATTAACCAGGTGTGGTGGCATGAACCTGTAGTCCTAGCTATTTGGGAGGTTTAGGCAGAAGGATTGCTTAAGGCCAGGAGTTCAAGGCTACAGTGAGCTATGATTGTACCACTACATAAGCCTGGGCAACATGGAAAGACCTTGACTCTATTTATAAAAAGAAAGAAAGAGAGAAAGAAATAAAAAAGAGAAAAAACTGAAAAAATGTGAAAAAATAATTGCTAAAAACTCCAAATTTGACAAAAACTGTAAACTCATAGATTGAAGAAGCTCAACAAACCCCAAGTGAAAGAAACATGAAGAAAACTATGCCAAGGCTCCTCATAAGCAAATTGATTAAAATATGTGACAAAGAGAAGATATTAAAAATGCAAGAGAAAAAAAGGCATATTACATACAGAGGGATAAACATAAAAATTACAGCAGATTCTCAGTGTAAACAACGCAAGCCAGCAGACCACAGAACAATGTCTCTAAAGTATTAAAAGAAAAACAGTGCAGGCCCAGTAGCTCATGCCTATAGCACTTTGGGAGGCTGATACAGGAAGATGGCTTGAGATGGGGAGTTCAGTACAAGCCTGGGCAACTTATCAAGACCTCTGTCTCTATAAACACATTAAAAAAAAAAAAAAATTTAACTGGGCATGGTAGCATGTGTCTTGAAATCTATTTTATCTGATGTAAGTATAGCTATTCCTACTCATTTTTGGCTTCCATTTGCAGGGAATATATTTTTCCATCCATTTATTTTTAGTCTATATGTATATTTATAGGTGAAATGTGTTTCTTGTAGGCAACAGATCACTGGGTCTTGTTTTTCAATCCATTCAGCCATGGTATGTCTTTTGATTGTAGAGTTTATTTCATTTACATTCAATGTTATTTTTGATAAGTAAGGATTTATGCCTGCCATTTTGTTATTTGTTTTCTGGTTGTTTTGTGGTCTTCCTTTTAGTGAATGTGATTTTCTCTGGTGGTATCTCTTAATTTCTTGCTTTTTAGTTTTTATGTATTGTGAACTCAAAGTGTCTGAGACAGGCCTCAATCAATTTAGAAAGTTTATTTTGCCAAGGTTAAGGATGTGCCCTCAGGAGGCTGTGTCCTGGCAACATGTGCTCAAGGTGGTCAGGGTACAGCTCACTTTTACACATTTTAGGGAGACATGAGACATCAATCAATATGTGCAAGATGTACATTGATTTTGTCCAGAAAGGCAGGACAACTCAAAACAGGGCAGGATGGGTGGGGGGGCAGGGAGGGGACAGTTCCAGGTAGATAAGGTGTGGTACCAGGTAGATACGAGACAAAAGGATGCATTCTTCTGACTCTTTGATCAGTCTTTCACTGAATATACAATTTACATGTTGGGGAACATAGAGGAATAGTCAGTTATGCCTTAGTCTGGCTCAATGAATCTGCATTTGTCTCAGGTGAGCAAAGAGATGACTTTCTGTCTGGCACCTGTGAAGATAAGGTATCAATTTACATCACAAGGGTGAAATTCAACAGAATTGTTTTAGGGTAAAGATTTTGAGGCCCAGAAGGAATTTCCTTGTGAGTGAATTGTGATGGAGGTATATAGCTTTCAAAACATCTTTGTAGTTATATTATTTAGGAATAGAATGAGAGGCAGGTTTGCCTGATTTAGTTCCCAGCTTGACTTTTCCCTTTAGCTTAGTGATTTTGGGATCCCAAGATTTATTTGCCTTTCACAGTGTCTGTTATATTGTCTTTGATTTGACATTACCATAAGGCTTGCAAATAGTACTTATAACCCATTATTTTAAACTGATGACAACTTAATACTGATTGCACAAACAAACAAGCAAAGAGAAAGCAAATAAAAGCTCTACACTTTAACTTCATTCCTCCACTTTTTAACTTTTTGTTGTTTCTGTTTATGTATTATTTTACTGTCTATATCTTGAAAAGTTGTAGTTTTTTTTTTTTTTGAATGGCTCATCTTTTAGTCTTTCTACTCGAGATATGAGTACTTTATACAGCACAAATACAGTTTTATAATATTCTGTTTTTCTGTGTACTTACTATTACCAGTGAGTTTTGTGCCATCAGATGATTTCTTATTGCTCATTAACATCCTCTTCTTTCAGGCTGAAGAACTCCCTTTAATATTTCTTATAGGACAGGTCTAACATGGATGAAATCCCTCAGCTTGTCTTTGTCTAGGGAATTCTTTATTTCTCCGTCATGTGTGTAGTATTTTTTGCTAGATATACTATTCTTGAATTGAAGTGTGTGTGTGTGTGTGTGTGTGTGTGTGTGTGTGTGTTTCCAGTTTAAAGACATCATGCCACTCTCTACTGTCCTGTAAGGTTTTTACTGATAAATCTACTGCCGGATGTGTTGGAGCTTTATTGTATGTTACATGTTTCTTTTCTCTTGCTGCTTTTAGGATCCTTTCTTTATCCTAGACCTTTGGGAGTTTGAATGTCTTGAGGTAGTCTTATTTGGGTTAAATCTGCTTGGTGCTCTATAATCTTCTTGTACTTGAATACTAATATCTTTATCTAGTTTTGGGAAGTTCTCTGTTACTATTCCTTTGAATACACTTTCTATCCCTTTCCCTTTCTCTACCTCCTCTTTAAGGCCAATACCTCTTAGATTTGCCATTTTGAGGCTATTTTCTAGATCTTTTAGGTGTGCTTCATTCTTTTTATTATTTTTTCTTTTGTCTCCTCTAACTGTACGTTTTCAAATAGCCTGTCTTCAAGCTCACTAATTTTTTGTTTTGCTTGATCAATTCTGCTATTAAGAGATTGTAATTCATTCTTCAGTATATCAATTGCATTTTTCAGCTCCAGAATTTCGGCTTGATTCTTAACTATTTCAATGTCTTTGTTAAATTTACCAGATAGTATTCTGAATTCCTTCTCTGTGCTATCTTGAATTTTGTTGAGTTTCCTCAAAGCAGTGATTTTGAATTCTCTGTCTGAAAGGTCACATATCTCTGTGTCTCCAGAGATATGTGCCTTATTTAATTCATTTGGTGTATTCATGTTTTCCTGGATGGTCTTGATGCTTGTGGTTGCTTATTGATGTGTGGGCATTCATGAAAGTTAGGTATTTATTTTATTTATCATAGTCTTTGCAGTCTGGGCGTGTTTGTACCTGCCCTTCTTGGGAAAACTTTCCAGGTATTCAAACAGACATAGGTGTTGTGATCTAAGTTTTTGTTTACTGCAGCCTTATCTTCACTGGGGACACCCCAAGCCCAGTAACACTATCGCTCTTGCAGACTCAAGAGATATTGCCTTGGTGGTTTTGTATAAGATCTGCAAGAATTATCTGGATTACCAGAAGGAGCCCTTATTCTTTTCCCTTACTTTCTTTGAAACAAATGGAGTCTCTCTCTGTGCTGAGCTGCCTGGAGCTGGGGGAGAGGTGACATAAGCACCCCTGTGGCCACCACTGGTACTGTGCTGGGTCAGACCTGAAGCCAGCACAGCACTGGGTCTCACCCAAGTCTCACAGTAAGCCTGCCTGGTGACAGCCTATGTTTGTTCAAGACCCCAGGGTTCTACAATCAAGAGGTGGTGAAGCCAGCCAGGCTTGTGTCCTGTGTTATCTTGAATTTTGTTCAAGAGTGACTAGCTCTCCAGATTCCAGGCAGGACTAGAGATGCCATCTGGGAGCCAGGTCCTAGAGTTGGAAACCTGGGAATTTACCTGGTGATCTATTCTACTGTGGCTGAACTGACACCCAAACTGCAAGACAAAGACCTTCTCACTCTTTTCTCCCCTTTCTACAAACAGAGGAGTCTCTCCCCATGACCACCACCACCCCAGGCCCATGGCAAATACTGTCTGGCTACCATCGATGTTCACTCAAGGCCCAAGGGCTCTTCTGTCAGCTTTTGGTGATGCTGGCAGTTCTGATTCTGTCCCTTCAGGGAAGTGAATTCCCCTCTGGCCAAGGGCAGGTCCAGAAATACTGTCTAAAAGCCAAAACTGGAATCAGAGACCCCAAGAGTCTAGTTAGTACTCTACCCCACTGTGGCCAAGCTGGTACCTAAGGTACGAGACAAAGCTCCTTTACTCTTCCCTCTCCTTTTCTCAAACAGAAGGAGTCCCTCCCTGTAGCCACCACAGATGGGAATTTGCTGGGTCATATCTGAAGCCAACACA
>NW_012104932.1:2018020-2037757 GCF_000951045.1 Mandrillus leucophaeus | reverse complement strand
ACCTTCCAAAGTGCTGGGATTACAGGAGTGAGCCACTGCACCCAGCCTGGCCCAAGGGTTCTTTAGTCAACAGGTGTTGAATTCTGCTAGGACTGGGCCCTTCCCTTTGAAGTAGTGAGTTCCTTTCTGGCCCAGAGTGTGCTTAAAATGTCATCTGGGAGCTAAACCCTGGAATGGGGCCGTCAAGACTCTGCCTATCCTATTGTAGTGCCCAATCCTATTGCAGCTGAGCTGGTATCCAAGTTGCAAGACAAAGGCCTCTTTACTCTTCCCTCTCCTCTCCTCAAGCCTGAAGGAAGGAGTCTCTCCCAGAGCTGCAAGCTGTGCTGCCTGGGGTTAGGGGAGTGGTGGCACAAGCACTTGCTTGGCTGCCCTGGCTGGTTTCTCACTAAGTCACATGCTCCTTAAGTCCACTAGCTCTGAGCCCAGCACAGCACCAGGACTTGCCCAGGAATTGCAGTCCTTGTGGCCTAGACTGCCTTTCACATTTATTTAGAACCCCAGAACACTTTCACCCATTGTGGTGAGGCTTGCTAGAACTCAGATTCCAACCCCTGGGGTGGGTGATTCATCTTTGGCTAAGGCTGATCTAAATGCTCCCTCTGTTGGTGCTGGCTGAGTTTTGCCCGGTGTTGTTTTCTGCTGACAGGGCAGCACTGAGTTCCAATGCAAAGTCCCACAATCTCTATGTTCTTCCTCCCCTAAGGATATAGATTCTCTCTCCACACCATATGGCCTCTGCCAAGGGATGAGGAAAGGGTGGTGTTGGCAATTCCAGACTGTCTTTCTTTCTTACCCTCTTCAGTGCCTCTTTCAGTGATGTGAAGTTAAAACCAAGTACTGTGATTTCTCACCTGATTTTTGGTTCTTATGAAGGTGTTTCTTTGTGTGGATAGTTGTTCAATTTGGTGTTCCAGTGGGCAGGACAATCAGTGGAGGCTTCTATTGAGCCATCTTGCTCTGCCTCTTCTTCCCGAAGGATAACATTTTAATGAAAAATTTAGAGATACAGTAATTCTGGGAGATGAAAAGATCTAGTTCAGTTGTGTTAAACTTCGGTATGCACAATAATATCTCAGTGTCTCAGGTGATTACTAAAATGCAGATGTTTGTGTTTTACCCCTATACCTCACTCCCTAGTAATTATGAACCAGTCGATCTTGGTTGGGACCTGGGGGAGAGCATCTTTAGCAGAAGTCAAGTGTATAACTATGGAAAGGAATGGTTTATGTAGAGTAGAAATAAAGATCATCCAGATTCTAGGTGTTGGTCCTCACTTGAAGACCTAAGATAATGGCAAGGTTCTGGATAGACAGGAAACTTGTGAACCAAATAAGGAAACCTTCATCTTTTTCAAACAGAAAACCTAAGTAGGTAATAAATAATAGTATGGAGAGGACATAAAAGAGAGTGACTTGAACCGAATTCAGTATGCTCTAAGCATTATCTTTAGAGCCATCAGTAAATTTGATTTGGGTAAAGGGAAGAGTATTTGGGCAATGGTGATTGAGTGAAAAGTGCTTTATTTTATAGAAAAAAACCTCATAGAATAATTTTTAAAAATTATGATCAAAGATGATAATAATAGCTAATATTTATTGAACATTTACTATGTGCAAGGCACTATTTTGATTACTTCATGCATATTAAGTCTTAATACTCATGAAAACCATGGGGTTTATTTTCCCCATTTTACAGGTAAGAAAGATAAGGCTAAGATAGGTTAATATGTCAAAATGTCGGAGAGGATACTAGTTAGGTAGCTAATGTCTGGGCCGGGTGCGGTGGCTCACGCCTGTAATCCCAACACTTTGGGAGGTCAAGGCGGGTGGATTGCCTGAGGTCAGGAGTACAAGATCAGCCTGGCCAACATGGTGAAACCCCGTCTCTACTAAAAATACAAAAATTAGCCGGGCATAGTGGTGGGCATCTGTAATCCCAGCTACTCGGGAGGCTGAGGCAGGAGAATTGCTTGAACCCAGGAGGTGGAGGTTGCAGTGAGCCAAGATGGCACCACTGCACTCCAGCCTGGGCAACAGAACAAGACTTTATCTAAAATAAATAAATAAATAAATAAACAAACAAATAAATAAAAAGCTAATGTCCAAAGGAGAGGTGACAGAAGTTTGAAATAAGACATTCTAATGAGTGTGAAGAGCAAAAGACAAATTTAAGAAATCATAAAGGAAAATGTTTGTAATAATAAAGGGACGTCATAAATGATCAGATCGGAAGAGTTCAGGAAAGGTAGAATCTGATGCTGACTGACTATTGTTTAGGATACTGGTGTAATAGTGTTGTTATTAAGAAAGATCGAAGGTTGGGCCCGGTGGCTCACGCCTGTAATCCCAGCACTTTGGAAGGCTGAGGCTGGCAGATCACTTGAGGTCAGGAGTTCAAGACCAGCCTGGTGAAACCTCATCTCTACAAAAAAATACAAAAACCAGCTGGGCATGGTGGCGTGTGCCTGTAATACTAGCTATTAGGGAGGCTGAGGTAGGAGAATTGCTTGAATCCAGGAGGTGGACGTTGCAGTGAGCTGAGATTGCACCACTGCACTCCAGCTTGGGCAACACAGCAAGGCTCTATCTTAAAAAAGAAATAAAGAAAGGAAGAAAATTCAGGAAGAGTCTACCAAGCATGCAACACATAGTAGCAAGACACACACACACACACATACAAACACACATGCACACACACAGAGAAGGATTTAAGAGTAAATATAAGTTAATTATATATATGATAAAAGTCTACTGAGTCACACATGGCTTTGGGTCAGACATGTGGAAACGTACATGAGTCAGAGTTATGAGTAGAGCACTCTTGAAGCAGGTGACACTGGAGTATGTGTGTTATTGAAGCCAAGAAATGCTTCTGGTGATAGTAATAAAATATTCAACCAGAAGTGGCAAAGCAGTAAAGATTAATTATGTCATATAACAAAACTTTTGAAGGTAGGCAACTCCAGGTTTGGCAAGGTGGCTTAGTGATGTCCGCAACAGCCCAGTCTCTTTCTTTTTTCTTTGCCATCCTCAATATTTGGTTTTTGATCTTGGGCTTGTCACTCATGGTTGTAGGATGGTTGCTGGCAGCACTCTGAAACATGTATCTATACACAATATTTAAAACAAGAAGAGAAGAGGGTGAGAAACAAAGAATAGAATTGCGATTGCCAGGGCTAGGGGAAGGGGAAAACGCTGCTAACCAATGGCAACAGGTGTAAAATTTCTATTGTGCAAGATGAGTACGTTCTAGAGATCTGCTGTATATCATTGTACCTATAAATAACAATACTGAATTGTACACTTAAAAATCTGTCAAGAGAGGCCAGGCATGGTGGTTCATACCTATAATCCCAGCATTTAGTGAGCCTGAGATGAGAGGGTCACTTGAGCCCAGGAGTTAAGACCAGCCTGGGCAACAAAGTAAGACCCTATCTCCACAAAAAATACAAAAGATAGCTGAGTGTGCGGGTGCACGCCTTTAGTCCTAGCTACTTGGAAGGCTGGGGCTGAAGGATAACTTGATCCCAGGAGTTCAAGGCTACAGTGAGCCATGCCACACCACTGCACTCCACCCTGGGTGACAGAGCAAGACCCTGTCTAAATTAAAAAAAAAAAAAGAAAAAAACCCCTTGGGCACAGTAGCTCACGCCTGTAATCCCAACACTTTGGGAAGCTGAGGCGGGTGGATCACCTGAGGTCAGGAGGTCAAGACCAGCCTGGCCAACATAGAGAAACCCTGTCTCTACTAAAAAATACAAAATTAGCTGGGGGTGGTGGCGCATGCCTGTAATCCCAGCTATTCGGGAGGCTGAGGCAGGAGAATCATTTGAACCCAGGAGGCGGAGGTTGCGGTGAGCTGAGATCGTGCCATTGCACTCCAGCCTGGGCAAAAAGAGCAAAACTCCATCCCAAAAGAAAAAAGAAAAGAAAAAAATCTGTTAAGAGGATAGAGCTGTTAAGCATATTTACTATAATAAAATTAAGAAGAAGGCAGAAAGAGGAAAAAGAAGAGAAAGGGAGGAGGAGGTGGAGGTGGAGAAGAAGAGGGAGTAGGGGGAGGAAAGGAAGAAGGGAAAGAAGGAGGCATCAGTAAGCTCTCCTTGCCTGATTTATGTTTTCCTAATCAAAAGGGAAATCCTTAAAAGCTCCTCGGGTGACTTTCCCTTAAGTCTCATTGATCCCAACTTGATTACTTGATCTTCTCTAGCTCAAGACAGTATGGGAAAGTAAATATATTGCCAAGTACAATGAGATTGTCATCACTGCCTTAGATTAAATATTCATCCCCCAGGACTAGGCATATTCTGTATCCTTACCCTAGAGAAAAGAACCAGGGCTCTATTAGAAGAAAAAAGAAAAACAATGGATTTTTGTTATTTTTACATTTATTGTTTGAGACAGGGTCTCTCTGTGTCACCTGGGCTAGAGTGCAGTGGTACAATCACAGCTCACTCAACCTCCCAGGCTCAAGTGCTTCTCACACTTCAGCCCCCTGAATAGCTGGGCCTATAGGCATGCATCACCATGCCTGGATAATTTTGGTATTTTTTGTAGAGATGGGGTTTCACCATGTTGGCCAGGCTGGTCTCAAACTCGTGGGCTCAAGCCATCCACCTGCTCTGGAACCCCAAAGTGCTGGGATTATAGGTGTGAGCCATCATGCCTGGGAAAAATGAACTGTTGCTAGATAAGTAAGAGTATTAGCCAAGAAGTAGATGGATTTCCCTATGGAGAGCATTTTAAATGAATTAGAAAAAAAAATAGCCAGCGCGGTGGCTCACGCCTGTAATCCCAGCACTTTGGGAGGCCAAGGTGGATGGATCACCTAAGGTCAGGAGGTCGAGACGAGCATGGCCAACATGGTGAAACCCCATCTCTACTAAAAATACAAAAATTAGCTGGGCATGGTGGCAGGCACCTGTAATGCCAGCTCCTCAGGGGGTTGGGGGGAGCCGGAGGGGCGAGGCAGGAGAATCGCTTGAACCTGGGAGGCGGAGTTTGCAGTGAGCCAAGATCACGCCATCGCACTTCAGCCTGGGGGACAAGAGTGAGACTTCGTCTCAAAAAAAAGAAAAGAAAGAGAAAAATTAAGGACATGAGATGAAACCCTAAGAGAGAACACTATTTGAAGAGATGTTAAGAGCTAAAAGAGATTGTGAGGGATTGAGAAGGCAGACTCTGCGAGGTAGTCAGTAGGCTAACACCATGGTCATGACAAAGAAAATGGTTCTGTGTTTTCACAGAATGTATCCCAGAGAAGAGTAACTAAGACTTACACACCAGTAATTATAGAAACAGTACTGTATTAGTCTGTTCTCATGCTGCTAAGAAAGACATACCCAAGACTGGGTAATTTTATAAGGAAAAGAGGTTTAATGGACTCACAGTTCCACATGGCTGGGGAGGCCTCATAATAACGGCAGAAGACAAGGAGGAGCAAGTCATATCTCGACATGGATGGCAGCAGGCAGACAGTGAGAAACAAGCGAAGGGGATTTTTCCTTATCACACCATCAGATCTCATGAGACTTACTCAGTACCATGAGAACAGTGTGGGGGAAACCACTCCCATGATTCAATCACCTCCCACTGGGTCCCTCCCATAACATGTGGGAATTATGGGAGCTACAACTCAAGATGAGACTTGAGTGGGGATGCAGCCAAACCATATCAAGTATAAAAGTTGGTGTGGGTCTATAAGCAGGGTTTCTCAACTTTGGCACTACTGACATTTAGGACCAGATAATTTTTTTTTTTTTTTTTTTGAGACGGAGTCTCTGTCATCCAGGCTGGAGTGCAATGGCATTATCTTGGCTCACTGCAACCTCCACCTCCTGGGTTCAAGCAATTCTCCTGCCTCAGCCTCCAAAGTAGCTGGGATTACAGGTGCCTGCCACCATGCCCAGCTAATTTTTGTAGTTTTAGTAGGGACGGGGTTTCACCATGTTGGTCAGGCTGATCTCGAACTCCTG
The DNA here is from genome assembly GCF_000951045.1 of Mandrillus leucophaeus. Classification (NCBI taxonomy): domain Eukaryota; kingdom Metazoa; phylum Chordata; class Mammalia; order Primates; family Cercopithecidae; genus Mandrillus; species Mandrillus leucophaeus. The sequence goes on along the minus strand of NW_012104932.1, from coordinate 2,031,780 downwards.
ACCTCAGGTGATCTTCCCGCCTCGGCTTCCCAAAATGTTGGGATTACAGGTGTGAGCCACCGTGCCTGGCCCAGATAATTCTTTATTGTGGGAGCCTGTCCTGTGCATCGTAGGATGCCTGGCAGCTTCCCTGGCCTCTACCCGTTAGGTGCCAGTAGCAAATATCCCCCCTCCCCTAGGTATTATAATAAAACTGTCTTCAGACATTGCCAAATCTCCCCAGGGGGACACAATCACTCCTGATTGGGAATAACTCATTTATAACAAGGAGTGCTTCAGGAAAGGCTGCAAATGGGGCAAGAGTAATTAAAATGGATCTTGAAGACTGGATATCATTTAAGCAAGCAAAGTCAGAGGAAAAGAAATTCCAAGGAGCATTTGTGCAGAAGCAATGATGGAAAATTTCAGGAGTGCTTAGGCACACAACATGTACTCATGTCAGGCTCTCACCAGAGCATCTGAGTGCAAGTTGCATGATTTTGAACAGGAGAAAAAAATCTAATGAGAACGGAGGACTAGGGAGATTACTAGCCATCTGTGTGTTGGGTGGATTGGGGCAGGGAGAGATTAAAGGCAGGGATAACAGTAATCCAGGGGGAAGGTACAATGAATGACCAAACTAGGGCAGTGACAGTGGTAACTGAGGGGGATGACTGTGAGAAATTTTGTGTAGATAGAATTGGGACGGCTTAATGATTACTGGATGGGGGAGGCTCATATCTTTCTCTCTTGCTTTAAGTACTATCTATAAAGATAGGGACTATATGAAAGTTTGGAGGCTGGATAATTGGAAACACATTAATGACATCAGCAGAGAGAGGGAAGCAGGTTAAAGAGGGAAGATTATGTGCTTGGATTCAGATTAATTGGGCTTGTTAGGATATGAGATGAACGAGAGATCTAGTATAGTTTTAGAAGTTATCAGACTAGAGGTCATAGTAGAGACACTAGAGAACAGAGTATAAAGAGGAGATTCAAGATCAGATACAGGTGGATGAACACCTTGCATATATTTACAGGGCATGAGGTGATCATAAATAAGGTATAAGTACCTGCCAGAGAGGCTGGAGGAGATTCAGAATCATATCATGGAAGGGAGGAGTTTCAAGGAGAAGGAGGACAGCTTTGCGGGCCGGAGTGGGAAGTACCCTGAGAGGTTCTAGAGAACTAGCAGAAAGAAGACTTTTACAATATCCTTTCAAGATAGATAGGAATTAATTTATTTTTAATTTTAATTTTTATTTTTTTGAGATGGAGTCTCGCTCTGTCGCCCAGGCTGGAGTGCAGTGGCACAATCTCGGCTCACCACAAGCTTCACCTCCCGGGTTCCCGCCATTCTCCTGCCTCAGCCTCACGAGTAGCTGGGACTACAGGCACCCACGACCATGCCGGGCTAATTTTTTTGTATTTTTAGTAGAGACGGGGTTTCACTGTGTTCCCCAGGATGGTCTCGATCTCCTGACCTCGTGATCTGCCCGCCTCGGCCTCCCAAAGTGCTGGGATTACAGGCATAAACCACTGTGCCCAGCCCGGTGAGTCTAATTTTATGTGGGGATTAGGTACTAGAGTGTGTACAACAAGGCTAAAAATAAATCCAATGAGTCAAAATTGTCGTGGGAAATCTCCCAAAAAGTAAAGTATAAATGATTTTCTAGTATTGAATTTGGTGTGTGTGTGTGTGTGCCTGTGTGTGTGTGCATGTGTGTGTACACATGTATGTAATGGGCAATGAATGCAAGTATTATAGGAAATATAAAAACGATACAATTTTGAAGTCTTTTTTATGATGAGAAATAGAGAAAGAGAATGACATTGTTTACTGAGTGTGCAGAGTAGAATTTTAGAGTAGATTTTCCTCTTTAAGACAGAGTATCATTGCCTTATGTAAACTCTCCTATTCAAATTCCAGGAACTGTTAATAACTCAAGGCAGAGAATATTTGTGTTTCTGCTTTCCTAGAGAAAATTTAGTAAGATACAGGGAAACATTCTGCAGGTAGTTGGCACATATTTTTCATAATGGTGGCAATAAAAGACTTTGTTAATAACAGTGAGGACAAAATGAAGCTGGGCTGTCTGGGGCCCTGAAGTCAGCCTCAAAGTTAGTGCCTATTAGAAATGTTAGAAATGCTATCTCTTCTTCAGTAAAAGACACTGCCTGCAAATAGGTATATGGTATATATCCAGTTTGGTGAATTCTATTTCCTTAAATATCTTTTACTGTGACTTGTCTGAAGTACAGTGCCACTGGCAGAGTAACAACGTTGGTTGATGATGACCCTCATCATTTGGGAAAAGCATGTGTGTTGTATGGGAGAGAAGCTTTGAGAGTTTACAGTTGACAATGAGGGAGAACTGTGGGGCCCTTCTATCAACACTAGAGGGAAATGGGAGGAGAGACGTAGCCACATTGTTCTTATATTCTTTTTTTTTTTTTTTTTCGAAAAGAGGGCTGAGGTGTTAACGAAATTCATCTGGGAAGCATTTTTTTAGATGATGTCTTGCTCTGTTACCCAAGCTGGAGTGCAGTGAAGTGTGAAGTGATCACAGCTCACTGCAGCCTGGATCTCCTGGGCTCAAGTGATCCTTCCACCTCAGCCTTGGGAGTAGCTTAGACTGCAGGCACGTACCACCACAACCAGCTAATTTTTGAATTTTTTTTATAAAGACTGGGTTTTCCCATGTTACCCAGGCTGGTCTTGAACTCCTACTTTGACATCCCAAAGTGCTGGGATTACAGGCATGAATGCCGGCCCTCATATTCTTCCGTGGAAGTTAATTCCCTAACTTTCTCACTTCCCTTCAAGTTCTTTTCCTTCGTTCTTTTCCTTCCTTCCTTCCTTCTTTCTTTCTTTCTCTCTTTCCTTCTTTCTCTCTCTCTTTCTCTCTTTCTTTCTTTTATATACTACCTTCTCCCTTCCTTTGTTGCTAACATCAAAAGAATCCTTATATAGGGGTGACAGTGACAGGGATGGAGGCAGAGGTGAAATCGTACCTTCAAGCCAAAAACAGCCTGAAGGCTGAAAGACCAGGCTGCTCATCCTGGATGAAATCCACGATGCAGAGTGAGAATTTCTGTTCCTGTTTGCCTGCCCCTCTCCTATTCTGAGCCCATAAAAAGCCCCAGGACTCAGCCTCATGGAGGGGACTTTCCTGCCTTCAGTTAGGGGGACCACCCCTGCTTCCCTCTCTGCTGAAAGCTGTTTCATCACTCAATAAAACTCCCTGCCTTGCTCACTCTTTGATTGTCAGCACATCTTCATTTTTCTTGGGCATGGGACAAGAACTCAGGAACCGATGTGCAAGGCAGACTTGACTCAGGCGGACAAATTGTGCGAGGCGCCTCCTGTGGCAGGTAGTCTGCCCCAAGTTGGGCCTCCATCATTGCCGGTCGGAGATCCTTGACTGGCAAAGGGACTAAGAAAAATCCTGCGTTGGGTGGGGGTGGGGGGTTGAGGGTGAGGTCACTGGATCTAGGAGTAATTGCCAGGCTTGCTCTAGAACTTATTAATGCATTTATGTCTATGACTCCATCGTTTTCTATCCCCTTATCACTCTTTCTCATAACATTTACCACATGATGCCTGTTTTTTTGTTTTGTTTTGTTTTGGTTGTTTTTTGAGACTGAGTCTCACTCTACTGCCTAGGCTGGAGTGCAGTGGCACGATCTCAGCTCACAGCAACCTCTGCCTCTTGGGTTCAAGCGATTCTTGTGACTCAGCCTTGAGAGTAGCTGGGATTACAGGCACCCCACCACCACGCCCAGCCAATTTTTAGTAGAGATGGGGTTTCACCATGTTGGCCAGGCTGGTCTTGAACTCCCAATCTCAAGTGATCTGCCTGCCTCAGCCTTCCAAAGTGCTGAGATTACAGGTGTGAGCCACCATGCCCGGCCATAAAGTAACATCTTTATTGAGATATAATTCATAAGACATACAATTCACCTATTTAAAGGGTATAATTCAGTGGTTTTTAGTGTGTTCACAGAGCTGTGTAACCATTACCACAATCTAATTTGAGAACATTTTGATCAATTCAAAAAGAAATCCGATGCCCATGAGCATTCACTCTCCATTCCACCCTGTCCCTAGATTGAAAACGACCATGTGTTTTCCGTCTCTATGGATTTTCCTGTTCTGCACATTTCACATAAATGGAATCATATAATATGTAGTCATTTGTGAGAGGCTTCTTTCACTTTGCATAGTTTTCAAGTTCATCCACGTCACAACATGTAATCAGTACTTCATTTCTTTTTATTGTGGAATATAATAATATTCCGTTGTATGGATTATACCATGTTTTATTTACTCATTCCTCAGTGGATAGACATTTTGCTACCGGATTTAAAGTTTACTTTCTGTTTCTCATACTAATATATAAGCTTCATGAGGGTAAGAACATTTTTGTTGTTTCTCACTCAGTCCCTAGCATTTTGCACATTGCCTGTCTCATGTCAGTGTCAGGTTCAAATCTATCTAGCTGTGCTTACGCTGACGGGGGCCAGGAGGGTTCACAAGGACTCAATGGCTGATTAAATGCTTACAGATTCAGAGTTCTCAGGGGAGAACTTCTGCAAGCATTTTGGCTGTGGTCAGTTACTTTCAGGTTTTCATTACTTTTCGGTTTTCACAGTCGTCTGGAAGTGCCCATAGCCATTATCTCAGCTGCCTCTCTCTTTACTCTCTTGCCAATGGTGCCAGGCCACAGCAGGTGTTATCTTATCACCTCAGTCCACCAGACATATGCTTATCACTTTGAGGGGCCAACGATTTCACTGGAGGCTGAATTCCCTTGTCATAAATGGCTCCATTTTGAGACATTTCAGATTACACACCACTATTATACATCAGCCTAGCATGTAGAAATCACTCAGTACATTTGTTGAACACATAATTTAACCATTCATTCACCTGACCAACAGTCATTAAGCACTGACACATTTGTTTTCAACACTCCCTCTCTTCCAAGGCAGGCCACTCAGTATGGGAGATAAATATGACAAAGGATCTGCCCTTAAGAATCTCATAATCCACTGAAGTGACAACTGTGCAAACAAATAATTAAAGTAAAATGAAGAAGCTGGGCCGAGTGGCTCACATCTGTAATCCCAGCAGTTTGGGAGGTGGAGGTGAGGGGATTGCTGAGGCCAGGAGTTCAAGACCAGCTTGGCCAATTTAGTGAGACCCCATCTCTATTAAAAAATAATAAAATAAAATAACTGATTTTGAGAAAGGCTATGGACAAAGTGCAGCACATAGACGAAGGGCCCAATTCTGTTTGAGGGCATCAGAGGCAGCTTCCACAGCAAAGGCTTGGGTTGAAATTTACAAAAATAGGAGTTTGCCAGCTTGACAGAGAGGGAGCGGAGGTCAACCAGCTGCACACTTAAGCAGTCATGGAGGCTGACCTAGGAGCTGGACACGGAAAAGTAGCAATCCTGGAGCTTTGTATAGATGTGGGGAGGGAACATACAGGGGACTTTCACATTATAAAGAATTTTATATGCTCAAATTAAAGGATGAAAAATGTTCCCCCATGTACATAATAAATTGGCAAAAATGGTTATATTTGAGGGTGGACTAAGGAACTCCAGGAAAGAGGTTGGCAAACCAGGCACATGTTCTTGACTATTGCAAAGTAGTCGCGGGGGATACATGTATACTTTTGGGCAGGATTGTGCCGCGGTCCTATCAACATGCAGCAAAGTGACTTTGGGGACAGTAGGGAGGTGGGCAGGAGCCAGTGATGAGGGAATGGCAATCACATTTGACCTCTGATCTGTTTCTTTCCTCCTTCTCCTTGACTTCCCCATATAAATGTTACACGGGCATTCCCACACTCGGGTACGCACCAACAGAGACTGATTGGGGGTAACCGTGTCACTTGCTTGGAACGCTGGCACCTCCGCCCTGCATCCCAGGAGTGAGCAGTGAGTGAGGCTCGCGGCTGGGCCCTGGCTCCGAATCTTCGGGCTGGGAAGAGACTCCACCATCTGGGGGCGGCCTGGGGGAGTAGCCTCAGTGTCTTCCTGCTGATGCAATCTGCTAAGTCGCGAGTCTCCGCCGCGAGAGGGCGGGTCTGCAATCCCGCCCGCCACGTGTACTCGCCGCCGCCTCGGGCACTGCCCCAGGTCTTGCCGCAGCCGGAACCGCGCTCTGCAGCCGCAGACCCGGTCCACGCGGTCAGGGGCTGCGACCCTTGGGATCTGCCCTCCGCTCAGCTCCAGCTTCCCTCGTGGCCGACGGAACAATGAAGGTAACTACTTAGGATTTTGTCTGTGTTTTACAAAAATGTATGCATGAATCGAACCGGCGATTTCTCCAAGAAACACAGTTGGTAGGGAGGGGAGGAAGGCGAGACAACCATGGCTTATACCCCCCTGCAAACGTCTGCAATATCTTTTTTATCAGTCGTAGTTTGCAGGGACAGTGCATTCTGTTCAGATTTCGGTTTAACCTCCGCTCGCAGGATGTGCCTTCTCGAACTTTTTCACATTCGCTTTTGGGAACGGAGGTAAAAGGCTGCTAAAGCTCCCACCCCTGCTTGTGAAGTTTGGAAAGGAAGTGGGGGCTTCTCTCAGTTTCTCCTATGCACAGGAGGTGGGGAAGTTTGGAGAGGAGGTCTGGGGATGTCCCGGGCTGTAAATGGGCTTTCCTGCAGCGTGTGTGTGATGCAGGAGGGAGCGGCTGGAAGAGTTGACCCGGGTGGAGAGGGGAGGGAAAACGGTCTTTTCGCTGTTAAAAGCAGAAGGCTTGTCTTATTTTGTTTCTTGTGGAAATTAAAGCTTCTAGGAGCTACAAATGATAGACGCCTAAGGGCATTCATTTGTTAAACCAGTGAGCACCCTTACGGCTCTGATCTTGCTAATCAAGGATAATTAGCCTAGCTGCCTATTATTTCTGATGATTTAGGTGTAGGTATGTACATCGCTGAGTGTTTTGCTTTCCTGGTTTCACACACTGGAAAACTGCAATCGCATTTAAAATCCGAAGAACAACGTTTTCTAAGGAAAGTGAAGGATGGGCAGATATTCTTGCCATCTAATATTTTGGAATTGAGATGACCATAATGCAATCTGAACTTGTGGTAGAAATAAAGCCACGTTTCGGAGTTTCGAAGGAGGGAGATGAAGCATGGTTCTAAACTGCTCTTATCTACAACCCATCCCAGACCATAGTTTCAGTTAGAAGAAATAATATGTAAATAGTGCGTTTGTTCCAAACAAAAACTTTCACTACAGTTAAACAGTAACCGAGTGGAAACTGTGTATTTTGTATTCAACAGAGATCATGCAACCTTTCTTCTATAGTTAGAGGTTCTATTTCTGGCTTCCTCATGCTTGTTTCATTTTAGATGAAAAACACACTTTAGTTGATTATAGCTTTAGTAAGTAAAAGGAGAAAACTAAAAGAATGAACAGTCTTGCTTTTGCAGCTTTTTCCTGTCCATGTGGAGTTGTGGCTGATGACGCATTTTTGTAGGTCCAAAAACCCCTGTCCCTTTCACAAGGTACTTTTATAACATGGGAAACTAGATACCTACAAGTTGTCTCTTTTCTGTTCCCTGATATTTCCTGAGATTAAGAAAGAAACGATTGTATTCTAGGTGTGATCGAAGAAGTATGGGAGGTTCCGTTAAGTTAGTTTTATCACAATATTTCAAACATCTTTCCACTTACCTCTTAAATATGTATTGCTATCACAAGCTTAATTTTTTTAAAAAATGTTATTTGCACATGGCATCTTGACTGCCTTTGTCCTCAGCAAATTCTCCAGGCTTGAGTCATGCATGAGCTTGTATTTTAAGATGGACACATACAGAATGGGCAACTGGATAAGGAACATAGCATATACACTGAGTAGCATGTGTACAAAAATGGTAAGTCTGTATTATGACTTAATAAATTTAGATGGAGATTTAAAAATAATACACATGTGAATGGGATGGAGGCAAGGGAAGTCTCTCTGTGTGTGTGTGTGTGTGTGTGTGTGTGTGTGTGTGTGTGTGTAGGGAAGACCGGAGGCCTAGTGGGAAGAGGGGTTTTACATTCCAGACACAGGATGTGGCCCCTCAGGCTAGGCTCAGAGATATAAAGCTAGTTAAGCTGGCCTAACAAAAGGGTGGTGGTTAGAAAAAAGAAAAAAAGAGGTGGAGGTTGAGGAGGACAAGAATTTAATGCTGGTCGATATTTTCTTCTGATAAGTGTCAATAATGAGTAATTTCATTTGATTTCAGAAGTACAGAGAGAAAGGGGGAAAAAGAGCTTTTTCCATTTGTACGCAAGAATTTCTCTTGCTTTTCAGCCCATTAGAACAAGATCTAGTTATATGAAATGAGTTTAAAACCTTATTATGAAAGGAAGTTGAAAACATTTGATCACAACTGAGGTTTGTACTGTGAACTAAAACCAAGATGTGCTTTCTGACAGTAGTTGCGCAACTCTCTGAAAAAAGAAAAATAGCTCAGAGCGATCTGAGCTTTGTGAAGGCTACACAATTTATCAGGCCCAGAGACACAGGAGTGTGAGACTTCAGCCACACCCCCTGTAGCCATGCATGGGAGCAGTTATTTAAAGACGTTTTGTTCCTGACTGACTGCCTCACTCATTATGTTCCTGGAATTTGTGATACAAAAAACAATGTTTAGCCTATCAATAGTTTATATAGTTTATGTTATTTTAATATAAATTCTTCTCAAACAACTTAGAAACTGCCTCTTTTTTCTTTTAAAAATCCACTAGTAACTGCTGTATATATTCAGGGCAACTTGATTTGGTGTTTCCTTGGTTGCAGTCCTCAAATATGACTTCAGTATACTCTCTCCTTATATAAATTTTGTCTCAGTTTTGTCTGTAGGCTGACATTCCAATTGTTTTCATAATTATATATTTTGTTCCTTATTCTCCTTTCTAGAAATAAAGCAAGGGAAGTAAACAGCTGGAAAGCTGAGAGTGGTGTTATTAACCTAACTGAGAGGGCTGGGCTTATGAGTAAATTATTTCTGTGCATAAATGAAAGATTGTTTCTAAATGGTGGCTATCTTGAGCCTTTCGACTAGTTACATCTTTTGGGGTTTCAGGTTGCCAGCTTCTTTAAATGGCCTCTTCTCAATTGGTATAGGAAGTTGGAAAATAAACAACTTTCTCTGTTTCCCTTTAGTGTTGGTAACCACAATTTCTTTAAATAACAGACACCCACCCCAGGGAAACCCAGTGGTATGATCAACCTTATGCTCAGGAAGGTTTGGTTACTATATTGGAGAGTGAGAATCTGGGACCTTCCACTACAGACATAATTGTCCCGGGTATCCTCTAGTTTCTATCTGATGCTGTCATTCTTTTTTCTTTCCTTTCTCTATCTCTCTCTCTCTTTATTTATTTATTTTTTCTGACAGAATCTCACTTGTGTTGCTCAGGCTGGAGTGCTGCAGAGTGATCTCTACTCACTGCAACCTCCACCTCCTAGGTTCAAGCAATTCTTGTGCCTCAGCCTCCTGAGAAGCTGGGATTACCACCACACCCAGCTAATTTTCGTATTTTTTTGTAGAGACAGAGTTTTGCCATGTTGGCCAGGCTGGTCTGGAACTACTGGCCTCAAGCGATCCGCCCATCTCAGCCTCCTAAAGTGCTGGGATTACAGGCATGTGCTATCATTCTTTCTGAGCACAGAAGGAAACTGTCATGCACGTCTGTGTGAAGAGACCACCAAACAGGCTTTGTGTGAGCAACATGGCTGTTTATTTCACCTGGGTGCAGGCGGGCTGAGTCCAAAAAGAGAGTCAGCGAAGGGAGATAAGGGTGGGGCCGTTTTATAGGAGGTAAAGGAAAATTACAGTCAAAGGGGGGTTGTTTTCTGGCGGGCAGGAGTGGGGGTTACAAGGTGCTCAGTGGGGGAGCTTTTTGAGCCAGGATGAGCCAGGAAAAGGAATTTCACAAGATAATATCATCGCTTAAGGCAAGGACTGGCCATTTTCACGTCTTTTGTGGTGGAATGTCATCGGTTAAGGCGAGGCAGGGCATTTGCACTTCTTTTGTGATTCTTCAGTTACTTCAGGCCATCTGGGTGTATACATGCAAGTCACAGGGGATGCGATGGCTTGGCTTGGGCTCAGAGGCCTGACAGAAACGATGGCTGATCTGCTCATTTTATGGTCAAAAATATAGGCAGCCTTTGTATTGTAACATTATCACCTTAACAGCTGTCCAAACGCTCTATACATTTCACCTAACATATGGTAAGTGTTCCTACTGATGGCCTTTCTGGAGCCCCTGTCAGTTCAACTAAGGCCACGGTAATGGGATTGTATGCAGTTCAGCCAAGACATAAATGTGAGGTGCAACTCACATTTTTTAAATGTTTCAAATTAAGCATTTACGCGCTTTTATTCATAAACTCAACTTTGCAAATATTGGTAAACAGTTTCATCATAAGACCTTGTCGGTGACTCACAATGTCAATGGTGAAGGCAAAGGAGAATCTATCTTTCCTGGCACACCAGGGTTCAGGCATCAATTTCAACTATGCTTATAATTTGTCCTCTGAAGTCCACAAAGCTAAATTATGTTTCCCCTAAAAATTGAGTACTCATATCCTTAAAATAGCTTAGAAATTAGACTACCTTATGAATACAGCATAGCATGTCACATAAACATTTTTCTACTGTCATACCTTTTTGGTGGGAAAGACTATTTTGCAAAACATTTTTCTTGTGTTCAGTAATTAATGGGAAAAATAAAATCTAAAAGAAAGAGATAGTTATGTCGCAAAAATACAGGAAAATGGAGGAATGGAAACAGGGAAGATCAATAAAGAAAAAAATAGAGGAAATTACAAGTAATAATCCGAAGTCATGCTGAAAAACATTGGCTCTTTTTGATTGAAAGTTGTGAAATACTTGTGAAACCCAGCTAGTTCCATTAAGAATAGTCTTTAATCTAAAAAGAACCAATTCATTTGTCAGTTCTTTATTTCGATGTGTAGATTTGAATGTTTGATCAGTTGCATTTATAGTTTGTCTCTCAGTGTGAGAACTGTTTTTGCTGTTTTGACTATAAATGGATATCTGCTTTAGGAAGACTTAGGAAGCCTGGACATACGATTACAGATCAAATTCTATTTGATTCCATAGAAATCGAGACGGAAGGAGCACCTGTTGGGATATTCTAGACCAAACATTCCACAACTGTCTCTTAACGTGACTGACAAAGAGACACAGTTGAGACGAAGTTTGGGTATATCCTGGGATGAGGCCAAGGGTGGATTTGCACAGGATGGTCACAGGGCAGTTGTTAGCATTCCACCACTACATAAAAGGGTGATTTTGCCGAGTGCATTTCATTTCATTTCAGTTGATTTAGATACCAAGTTATATTGTTTTGACTTTAGGACTACATGTGAGTTCAGGAATTTGAAATCATAATAAATGTTTCCTTGAACTTTGAAGATAAAAGGTAGAGTTAAAAGACAGCTGCAAAGTCTACATGGGGAAGCATAACACATGACTCAGGGTTCCATGGTTTTCAGTGTCAGTGAGTGCTCTCTATATGTACAAGAATAGTGCTGGTGTTTATAGAAGAAACACATGCAGGTTTGAGGCAGGACTTCCTTGCTTAACTGGTGCTTTTGCTTTCCATTTTCTAAATGTCATGCAAACTACTTTTTATTTATTTATTTATTTTAAGACGGAGTCTTGCTCTGTTGCCCAGGCTGCAGTGCAGCGGTGCGTTCTCGGCTCACTGCAAGCTCCGCCTCCCAGGTTCACTCCATTCTCCTGCCTCAGCCTCCTTACAGGTGCCCGCCACCATGCCCAGCTAATTTTTTGTATTTTTAGTAGAGACGTGGTTTCACCGTGTTAGCCTGGATGGTCTCGATCTCCTGACCTCATGATCCACCCGCCTCGGCCTCCCAAAGTGGTTGGCTTACAGGCGTGAGCCACCGTGCCCGGCTGCAAACTACTTTAACTGAAAACATTCTTCTAAGGAAAGCATCAGAAAACTTACTAGAATTGCTTAATAATAAATAAATAACACAAATAAAAGAGCAAAATGAGAAAGTAGACAGACTCCTAGTCTATTGTGCTATTGATCTCTCCAGGTTCTAGGCTTTCTTGGGTCTGACACCGCTTTGTAATTTTTTTTTTTTCCCCCCCAGTTAGGGTCTCTTTCTGTCACCTAGGCTGGAGTGCAGTGGTACAATCATGGCTTACTTCAGCTTCAACCTCCTGGGCTCAAATGATCTTCCTGCCTCAACCCCCTGAGTAGCTGGGACCACAGGCATGTGCCACCACGCCCGGCAAAGTTTTGTATTTTTTTGTAGAGATGGGGTTTCTCCATGTTGTGCTGGCTGGTCTTGAACTCCTGGGCTCCAGTGATCCACCCACCTTGGCCTCCAAAGTGCTGGGATTACAGGCATCCGTCACTGCACCTGGCCAGTTTGTAAATCTTGTGAGAAGTATGGCCAGTCTTTTGCGAAATGTACAAACACATTTAGACACAAAGTTTTATATCTAAATTACTGGTTATTAAAGCCAGGACAATAGAGGGCATATAGCATGGAAGATAGGTAGAAAAGACTGAAGTGATTTATTTTTCAGAGCAGTGGAGAGCTATTGGCTCTTGCCTTTGCAATCAGCTTAGATATGAAACTATATAAGCAGAAGCTTCACGCTGCCATTTGAATGTTGAAAATCTCCAATCACTTGCCTTTTAGTTCGAGATAAACAACCAATGGTTTGTTTGTTCACAGCACGTAAGTTATCACTTTCTTCTTTGTTTCATCTCATCAAGATCTAAGGTGTACAGTCACAGAATAGAACTCGGTTCATACCATCTGCACCCCAATTTCTTTGATCTTCAACTAGTTTGGAAGTGTGGGTGTTTTCTTAGCCAAGGTTAATATGCAATTTCTTAGTGGAGTGTAGGAGTTTGGGGTGCCTAGCCTTCCTACTTCCCACTTAGATAATTTCCCCTACCTGTAGTACCTGTCTAAGGAGAAGGCCAATATGGCCATGTTCCTAGCAGGTGACCCCACCTTAGCCACAGCTGATTGTAGGAAGGGTATATATTTGGCCCAAGACCAGTCATCCTTTTTTTTTTTTTTTTTTTTTTGAGGCAGAGTGTTTCTCTTGCCCCGGCTGGAGTGCAGTGGTACGATTTTGGCTCACTGCAACCTCCATCTCCTGGGTTCAAGCAATTCTCCTGCCTCAGCCTCCCTGAAGGGGTGGCCTGCCCCTCCACACCTGTGGGCGTTTCTCGTTAGGTGGATCAAGAGACTTGAGAAAAGAAATGAGACACAGAGACAGACACAGAGACAAAGTATAGAGAAAGAAAAAGTGGGCCCAGGGGACCGGCGCTCAGCATACAGAGGACCCATGCCAGCACCGGTCTCTGAGTTCCCTTAGTATTTATTGATAATTATCTTTACCATCTTAGAAAAAGGGAAGTGACAGGATCATAGGATCATGGTAGGGAGAAGGTCAGCAGTAAGACATGTGAATAAAGATCTCTGTGAAGTTTAAGGAAAAGTGCTGTGTTTTGATATGCATATGCAAACATCTCCATAAACCTTTTTAGTGCATAAAGAGCAGCATTGTGCTAGCAAGTCCCACCTTTCACCCTAAGGCGGTTTTCTCCTTTCTCAGTAAACAGAACATACAGTAAGGTTTTACACCGAGATGTTCCATTGCCCAGGGACGGGCAGGAGACAGATGCTTTTCTCTATCTCAACTGCCAAGAGGCTTCTTTCCTCTTGTACTAGTCCT
>NW_012104932.1:2012207-2016200 GCF_000951045.1 Mandrillus leucophaeus | reverse complement strand
GTTGTATTTGCTGGTTAACTGGCACCTTCCTTCTTGATCAATGTTCTTAGAACAGTATGTACAGGAGTACTTCAGTCTACCACTTGATATTCAAGGACAACACTTCAAAGCTTGAAATGAGAGACTGTTTTAACCATATTAACGTAACTGCATAGTTTGCAATAGATTTAATGATTCAACATCATTGTTAATATTTAGTTTAATCAAAAGTTCCTTATATTAACTTGTACACATGTGAAATGACTTATGAACAAGATTATTTATTGCAGCGTCGTTTGTGATTACAAAGATTGAAAGTTATTTGCATAGTCATTGGGTGTAAAAAATAATGACATTAAAAGAAAACAATTGAGGAAAGAACCAGTAAGCTCTCAGGTAGAGATAGAAAGAAAGTCACCCTGAGCCTTTCACTGTATATATTTATATATTTGATTTTTGACACATGTGAGTTTATTATAATCAAAATTGAATTAAAATTGAAGCCTTACAATGAAATTAGCTTGACACCAGAGCCATTATCAAGAAAATCTGAAATACTGGTACCTATGCAAATTTTATTTTGTTATTTTTATTTATTTTTTTATTTTTTTGAGACAGAGTCTTGCTCTGTCACCCAGGCTGGAGTGCAGTGGTGTGATCTCGGCTCACTGCAATCTCCAGCCTCCCGGGTTCAGGCGATTCTCCTCAGCCTCCCGAGTAGCTGGGATTACAGATGCCTGCCACCACGCTTGGCTAATTTTTGTATTTTTAGTAGTGACAGAGTTCTGCCATGCTGGCCAGGCTGATCTTGAACTCCTGACCTCAGGTGGTCCACCTGCGTCAGCCTCCCAAAGTGCTGGGGTTACAGGCATGAGCCACTGTACCCGGCCATTTAAGCAAATGTTAGTTAAGACCAGTAACGTATTTTTTGACAATATTTCCAAAGTGTTGTATTTAATTTAACTAACTGAAAATTATCTATTAAGAAAGCAAGTTAAATGTAATGTGTAACTTCACAGTATACACACTGTAATGATTCACAGTAAACATTATATGAAGAGTGTCTAAACTCTTCTTCAAATCTACCATATATATAGTACAACAATGACCAGCAAACAATGGCTAAGTTTTACTTAATTAAACATTTATGTAGCACCTACCAAGGCTACCAGACTTTGTATCCAGTAATAGGAAAATAGAAATAATTCAAGCATTGTTCTCACTCTTGAGAAACAATTCTATTTAGGGAGAGATACCAAAAAAGCAAAGGTGGCCAGGTGCAGTGGCTCATGCCTGTAATCCCAGCACTTTGGGAGGCCGAGGCAGGCAGATCACTTGAGGCAAGGAGTTCGAGACCAGCCTGACCAACATGGTGAAGCCCCGTTTCTACTAAACATACAAAAATTAGCTGGGTGTGGTGGCATGCACCTGCAATCCCAGCTACTCGGCAGGCTGAAGCAGAGAATTGCTTGAACCTGGGAGGTGGAGGTTGCAGTGAGCCGAGATTGCACCACTGTACTCTAGCCTGGGTAACAGAGCAAGACTGCATCTCAGTAAATAAATAAATAGTAAAGGCAATAGAGTGCATATAATAGGTGCTACAGTAGAAGTCTGCACAAGGTTCTGTGTATGTGGAAAGGCAAGTCAGAAAAATTAGGAAAGGCTGTATTGGGAGGTGACATTTAAGCAGAACCACGAAAGGAGACCGGATGAACACGGTGGTAAGAGCACTTTTACACAACCCCACACTCCCGGGCCCAGACTCACTTGCTCATTCCCTAATCATAGAAGACTTTGAGGAAAAGCATGCCGGGCTTCCCTTCCAGCCCATTGGTAAATACAGAGAGGCCTAAGCACCCAGCATCCCCCACAGAATGCACTCTTGGGACTTAAAGCATTGGCAACCCAGCACCCAGTTAAATTCCCCATGTCACTGTTTCCACATTGTCCCCATCACCTTCACTCTCTTGATGCTCTGCATTTTCTCTCTTAACTCGACCCACAATAGACCCTCCCACTCAAATCTGCCCACAATACCCTTTGCAACCAATATTACCACACTCCACTTTATCTTCCCTCAGTGTTTCCTGCTCCTCCTGGTCTTAGGTGAGGTCATTTCTCTGCCAATCTTTAAAGTGGAGGCTGCTCATTTTCTCTGCCCCTCATCCAGGGCTGGAGTGGAGCTGATGCCCTTTACCCTGCCCAGTACTGTTTCCACATGAGACTCCTCGCATAGCATCTGCTCTCTGCTACTCAGACCAGCAGTCTGTGCTCTCTCTTCCTCTAACCATCATTGGAAAACATCCCAGTCCCTCTGGCCCCATTATCCACTGTAGATTTTAGCACTTACCTCCTCTCTTCCCTCCCATGTGCCGTTTTCCCATTTATTTTAAGGTGCATGTGGATGGCCCGTTCCCATTCTTGGCGTCTTAGTCCCTTTAATTTCTCATTTTCGTTAATTTGCTACATTCCTCACATGCCAGCTACACCTATGGCCATATCCAAGACCTTCGAATCACACACCAAATTCCTTCAAGTCTTATGAGTCACTTTTGGCCCAAGACTTATCTTACGTCTATGCTGTCCTATCTATTTTAACTACCATGATGTGCCCAGTTTAGGCCACTGTCTTCTCTTCACTGAATATATGTGTTTCCATTTTTTCTCATCCCCATTTGTCTCTCAGACCCAATTTGTTCTCCAGAGCAGAGGGATCACATCAGTCACCTGCTTTAAAACTCCTCAACCCGGTGGGGCATGGTGACTCACAGCCCCAGCACTGTCATCCCAGCACTTTGGGAGGCTGAAGTGGGAGGATCACTTGAGCCCACGAGGAGCTGCAGTGATCTGTGATCATGTCACCGCACTCTAGCCTGGGCTACAGAGTGACACCCTGTCTCTAAAACAAACAAACAGACAAAAAACAACAAAAAGTTTTTTTAAGGTTAGGTTTTGAATAAAACCCAAAGTCCCCACTGTGCTCCAGAAGTTCCCAAGGGATCTGGTCCTTCTCATCTTTACAGTCTCATCTTGTTTTGTCGTTTCCACCTCCCTCATCCCCCAAACTGTTTTTCTTCAGGGCCTTTGCACTTGCTGATGCCTCTGCCTAGAAGGTCTTCTTCTGAGTCCCCATCCAGCGGTGCCTTATCACGCTGCCAACCTCAGATTGGATGCTACTTCCTCAGAGAGACTCTTGGGACTCCCGTGTTTCCCAGGCCTTCAGCGCCCTCATCTCAACTTGCAATGATTGTATCGGGGTGATTATTTATGTGATTTTGGGATTGATATCTGACTCTTCCACTAGACCATATATTTCTTGAGAGCAGAGAGCATGTCCAGTTTTTTACCACTGTGCAACAATATGTCGTCCAATGGTTGGCCCATAATAGGGGGTTGGTGAATGTGGTAGGCTGAATCACAGCCCCCAAGGAGGCCCATAGCCTAATCCCTAGAAGCTTTCATGGTAAAAGGGATTTTTGCAGATTGTGATTAAGTTACGGATCTTGACATGGAGAGATTATCCTTGATTATCTAAATGGGTCCAGTACAATCAGTAGGGTCTTTATAAGAGGGAGGCAGTGGGTCAGAAGCAGAATCAGAGAAGGAGATGCCACAGTGGAAGCAAGGGGTGTGTGTGTGTGTGTGTGTGTGTGTGTGTGTGTGTGTGTGTGTGAGAGAGAGAGGTTGAGATTTAAAGAGCTCCATTACTTGCTCTGAGGATGAGGATGAGCCAAAGAATGCAGGTGGCTTATAGAGGCTGGAAAAGCCAAGAAAACAGATTCTCACTCTAGAGCCTCCAGAAGGAATGCAGCTCTGCTGAAACCTTGATTTGGAACTTCCAGAACCATAAGATAATAATTTTGTGTAGTTTCAACGCTGGGCCTGGTGGCTCATACCTGTAATTCCAGCACTTTGGGAGGCCAAGGTAGGCAGATCACTTGAGGTCAGGAGTTTGAGACTAGCCCGGCCAACATGGTGAAACCCTGTCTGTACTAAACATACAAAAATTAGCCA
>NW_012104932.1:2008792-2012032 GCF_000951045.1 Mandrillus leucophaeus | reverse complement strand
TTATCTTACTTAAACACGTCTTGTGACCTTGCCTCAGAACTTACAAAATCTCTGGTACGTGCAGAAAAACAGGTACTCACAGAACTTACGAAATCTCTGGTATGTGCAAAACAAAATCTCTGGTACGTGCAGAAAAACAGGTACTCACAGAACTTACGAAATCTCTGGTATGTGCAAAGATTAGAGAGCAGAAGAAAGGGTTTAGCAATAGGGTGTAGCGGGGGGAGGGGGCGGCTACACATCTATCTTTGTGTCCTTTCAGGCACAGAACAGTCTGATCTTTCTTTTCCCCACACCTCCCCAGTAGCTGGGATTACAGGTGCCCACCACCACACCCGGCTTTGTATTTTTGTATTTTTAGTAGAGATGAGGTTCACCATGTTGGCCAGGCTGGTCTAGAACTCTTGACCTCAAGTAATCCGCCTGCCTCGAGCTCCCAAAGTGCTGGGTTTACAGGTGTGAGCCACCACGCCCAGTCAACCATCTTTTACTTCTTTCTTATTCTCTTATTCTACATATTCAATCAGGTACCATGTCCTGTGGACTCTGTCTTCTCTGAAACTACAAGTTCTCTCTTTCCCATTGCCGTGCATACTGGTTTATGCTCTCACTACTTCTTGCTTGAATTATTCCAGAAGTCTCCCAACTGGTCTGAAGCTTAATTTTCATTACGTGCTGTTCGATCTCACTCCACCACTCAAAATCGATGGCTTCCCCGTTGTCTCCTGAGTTTAGCTTAGTGCGTGAGACCTTTTAAAATCCACCTACACCTCTTCTATGTGCATGCATTTCTCTGGTCATAATAGAGGATTTGATCTACCTCAAAATGAGTTCTTATATTTACATTTACTGGTTTTTAATTCCCTCCATCCTATCTATAATTTGCACCACATTGCTCACCATGCAGCCCACTCCCCAGACACCTTGTGAGAACAGTGATCATGTTTTTGCAGTGGAATGAACATGGGCGAAAGGTGAGAAGATGTGCATAGATTTACATTTTGAAGTCAGGAAATAAGATACTGATCAATGCTTTCATTCCACTGTGCTTATTATATTTTCCTCTGTTCTAGCATGAACCTTGCACTAATAAGATATTGATCATACGCTGCAACTCCTCTGCACTTACCTTTTCTTCTACTCTGCCATGAACCTTGCACCATTGTTGGTGCTTTACAGATACTAGTTGAGTTAAATCGAGTGCCTGTTTCTGAACTTTCAAGATTCAGATTAATTGATTCTGTTTTATACTTCTCTGTTTTTGAACGGTACATATATCTTTCCACACTTGGATTTCGTTAAAGCTTTAATTGATTTCCAAAAGATAGAGTATTATAAAAACACAGAGAAAAGTAAAGTATTTACATAGTCTTAATGCCTATTGCCAAACTCATATAGCTGCTATATGTATCTACTGGCAAACTCACACAGCTGGTTGATTTTAAATTGATTGTAGGAAAATTCATACAAAAAGATGCTACATAGGAATGTAAACTGAACACCACAAAAATCATAATGAACAAACTCAGTAATGCCAGACTGTTCAATCACTAGTTTTCAGATTAAGGCAGTATGTAAAGGCAAACATCCTTGGAATGGTCTTAGAATCTAGAACAAAGTCATGTGTTTGGGAATCTTAACCAATTCCGATACTGTTCAACATGTTTTTCTTTGTTGCAAACAATGCAGTTTTTAAGCAAACTAATGAATGCATACCCTGACAAACAAATCCAACAAAAGAGGCACTTAGAACAGTGTTCATTGAATCCTAGAATTTTGAAAGAAAAAATCTATTAGGTCATTTTGAGCTTTTACTTCTGCTGAAGAAGGATTGTTCTTTTGAGTTTATTTTTCTAGCTTTCGGTTCTATTCCATTTAAATGCCTCGAGAAAAAGGATTTCTCAAACTCCCTGTGGAAAGTTCTGGCACCTACTATATTCACTTTCAAAAGTCTTCTGATAACTTATTTCCTTTTTCTTTTGGTTATACACATCAACCATTCATGGTTCTGCTGATAGTTTTCCATGAGTCTTTATGCTTATTTAAAAGAAATCATATAACATTAATCATATAACATATAACCATTACTTGGTTATAAAGCATGATATTAACTAAACTGGCTTTTAAAAATTCAGTAACATTAGAGCAAAAATTTTTTTATTTGTTTTTTTGAGACGGAGTTTTGCTCTTGTTATTACCCAGGCTGGAGTGCAATGACGTGATCTCGGCTCACCGCAACCTCTGCCTCCCGGGTTCAAGCGATTCTCCTGCCTCAGCCTCCCGAGAAGCTGGGATTACAGGCGTGCACCACCACGCATGGCTAATTTTGTATTTTTAGTAGAGACAGTGTTTCTCCATGTTTGTCAGGCTGGTCTCGAACTCCCGACCTCAGGTGATCTGCATGCCTTGGCCTCCCAAAGTGCTGGGATTACAGATGTGAGCCACCACGCCCGGCCATATAGCAAATATTTTATTAATAACATCAGTAGTTCCATGAATATATAGATGTAGGATGTCAATAAAGTTTATGCTCCTTAATAACTGAGTGTGTTATTGTTGTATTTGCTGGTTAACTGGCACCTTCCTTCTTGATCAATGTTCTTAGAACAGTATGTACAGGAGTACTTCAGTCTACCACTTGATATTCAAGGACAACACTTCAAAGCTTGAAATGAGAGACTGTTTTAACCATATTAACGTAACTGCATAGTTTGCAATAGATTTAATGATTCAACATCATTGTTAATATTTAGTTTAATCAAAAGTTCCTTATATTAACTTGTACACATGTGAAATGACTTATGAACAAGATTATTTATTGCAGCGTCGTTTGTGATTACAAAGATTGAAAGTTATTTGCATAGTCATTGGGTGTAAAAAATAATGACATTAAAAGAAAACAATTGAGGAAAGAACCAGTAAGCTCTCAGGTAGAGATAGAAAGAAAGTCACCCTGAGCCTTTCACTGTATATATTTATATATTTGATTTTTGACACATGTGAGTTTATTATAATCAAAATTGAATTAAAATTGAAGCCTTACAATGAAATTAGCTTGACACCAGAGCCATTATCAAGAAAATCTGAAATACTGGTACCTATGCAAATTTTATTTTGTTATTTTTATTTATTTTTTTATTTTTTTGAGACAGAGTCTTGCTCTGTCACCCAGGCTGGAGTGCAGTGGTGTGATCTCGGCTCACTGCAATCTCCAGCCTCCCGGGTTCAGGCGATTCTCCT
>NW_012104932.1:2001557-2004997 GCF_000951045.1 Mandrillus leucophaeus | reverse complement strand
AAAAAAAAACCGGAATAATTTTGTGTACTTTCAGGCCACAAAGTCTGCAGTCATGTGTTACAACAGCAGTAGTAAACGAATACAGATTTTGGTACCTGGAAATGGTGTGCTACGGTAACAAATACCTAAACAATGTGGAAGTGGCTTTTGAATTGGGTGTTGGTCCACATATGGAAGAATTTTGAGGCGCATGATAGGAAAAGCCTAGCTTGCCTTAGAAAGACTGTTAGTAGAAGTAGGGATATTAAAGGTGCTGCTGGTGAGGACTTGGAAGTGAGGAGCGTGGTAAAGAAAATGTGTTTCATTTTAGAGAATATCAAAGTCATTGTAGAAGGTTGGTAGAAGTGTAGGTTTTCATAATGTGTTGTTGGTGAAGGCTGAGAAAGGTTTGTTTAGGGACCCTTTTTAGGGAACATGTTTAGGGAAACTGGAGGAAAAAGGATCCTTGTTATGCAGTGGAATAAAACTGTGGAATTGTGTCTTACGGTTACATGGAAAGCAGAATTTGTTTGAACTTGGATATTTGGCTTAGCTTTCCAAGTCAAGTATTGAAAAGTGTAGCCTGGTTTCCTCTTGCTGTTTTATAGTAAAATGCCAGGGAAAAAGGGATAAATTGCAGTAGGAACTGTTAAGAAAAAGGAACAAAGACATGATGACTCGGGAAATTCTCAAGATACCTGATTTGTAAAAGATGCTAAAATTAGGAGATTCACTGTCAGGAAAGTGTGCTCTGGAGAGGAAGCCAAGGGTGAGTTCCTTGTGGCGTAGGCTAGGGGCTGTGGCAGGGATGCAGGGAAGAGACGATGGTGACTTGGACTCGGGGCCTGGCGGAGTGTGGGAAAATATAGAGGAATGAGTTGATTCTGTTAGGACTTGGTATTGAGTTCCTTAATTCCATGAGTGGAAGCACATGTCGAGCTCTGTTTCCTGGCCACCTAAGCTCTCTGACCATCTCCCTGACTCTCTCCAGAATGCCCTGCCTTCATATCCACTCAAGGACAAATCATCTTTTTCTGCATTTTTGCAGGCTGGATTCCTCTCTGGACTAAAGAGCTAATGAGGGGTGGTTTCTAGCTTTCTGCTCTTTCCCACAACACTCCGTCAGCGAGTCTTCTGGATGTCCTACAGGCAACTCGCTGGATCCACTTGGTCCGTGGAAGAATCACTACCACATCCATTTCACCTTGGGCACAGACCAGAGGGTGGGGCAGTCATGTCCTGCAGTCACTGGGTAGCTTACAAGTGCTAATACAGCAATAGCTTAATTAGAGAGAGAGAGAAGAAGAAGAATGTTATGGAGCCTTGTTTCTATAGAGGAAACCAAAATATCTTGATCAAAAGACCCTAAAACTGGAAGAACCAGAGCAGCTGGTGCCAAAATGTAGGAAAAAACTGAGATGTGGCAAGTGGTACAACTGATAGCCAAGCAGGAAAAATTCGTATCCCCCTGTAGCCAGCACTTTGGGAGGCTGAGGCAGGTGGATCACCTGAGGTCAGGAGTTCGAGACCAGCCTGGCCAATATGGTGAAACCCTTTCTCTACTAAAAATACACAAAATTAGGCTGGGCGTGGTGGCTCATGCCTGTAATCCCAGCACTTTGGGAGGCCGAGGTGGGCAGATCACGAGGTCAGGAGATCGAGACCATCCTGGCTAACATGGTGAAACCCTGTCTCTACTAAAAATACAAAATTAGGCTGGGCGTGGTGGCTCATGCCTGTAATCCCAGCACTTTGGGAGGCCGAGGTGGGCAGATCACGAGGTCAGGAGATCGAGACCATCCTGGCTAACATGGTGAAACCCTGTCTCTACTAAAAATAAAAAAAAAAAAAAAAAAAAAAAATTAGCTGGAAATGGTGGTGTGCACCTGTAGTCCCAGCTATGCGGGAGGCTAAGGCAGGAAAATCACTTGAATCTGGGAGGCAGAGGTTGCAGGGAGCCAAGATCACACCACTGCATTCCATTGACAAGAGTTAAACTCTGTCTCAAAAAAATAAGAAAAATGTGTACCTTCTTCTTTTCTCTTGCCTTAGGATAACTGAGATTCTTATAATGCATTTATTGAACAAATATTTGAGGAGTACCCATTAGGTAAGCATCAGACACTACTCAAGGTCTTGAGGCTGTGAGGGTGTATTAGTCCATTTTCACACTGCTATAAAGAACTACCTGAGACTGGGTGATTTATAAAGAAGAGAGGTTTAATTGAATTACAGTTCATCATGGCCAGAAAGGCCCCAGGAAACTTAAATCATGACGGAAGGTGAAGGGGAAGCAAGGCACATCTTACATGGTGGCAGGAGACAGAGAGAGAGAAGGGGGAGGTGCCACACTTTTAAACCCTCAGATCTTACACTGATATAGGAGTTAAGAAGAAATCACTTAGGCAGATAGTGAGGGTACGGGAGTCCTTGGTAAGGCTTTTCTTTTTAATGAAAACCCAAAATATTTTCTAAGGAAGAGCAGCCTGTAAAGTCGAGTTGCATACATAGACAAGCAAGCTGGGAACTTGCACCGGAGAATGCCGGCAGAAACTAGGAACCAGACACATTCAAGATGGTGGCTCCATCTTCCCTTCTCTGCCAGCCAAGTGTACGGTAAAGTGCAGACAAGCTAGTGCCCGCCAAGAGGAGAATTCATGTGCACATAAGATTAGGGTGGGGCAACCAGCCTTCCCAGTGCGCTATGTAAACATCATACCTGATTGAACCAATCTGTGAGCCCTATGTAAATCAGACACCACCTCCTCAAGCCTGACTATAAAATCCGGTGCATCCGCCACCCGCCGGTCTTCCCTCTCAGAAGTTCCCCTCTGTTACTAGAGAGAGAGAGCTGTTTTCGTTTTTCCTTCTTCTGCCTATTAACCTGTGCTCCTAAACTCCCTGTGTGTGTCTGTGTCCTGTATTTTCCTGGCGTGAGAGGATGAACCCCTGGTGTATACCCCAGAAAACAGCCACTTCAAGTGAGAACTCACTCACTGTTCACCCCCATGATCTAATCACCTTCGACCGGGTTCCTCCCCTGACACGAGGGGATTAAAATTCCACATGAGGTTTGAGTAGGGGCACAGAGCCAAACCATATCAGAGGGTGAAGAGTAGGTAAAGTTGCAGCTCTCCTGCACCTTGCAGGGAAAGGCCATATAACACATGGTTACAAGCACAAACTGGGACTGGACTGCAGGTGTGTGAGCCCCAGCTTTGCTATTGAGTGACCTCCAGCAAGTTATTAAACTGTGCCTCAGTTTTTTTGTTTGTGAAATGGTGGTAATAGTATAACCCACCTCTCATGGATGATGTGAGGATTAAATAAAATAACAAATGTTGACAGGCACAGTGGTGTGCACACCTGTAATCTCAGCACCTTGGGAGGCGGAGGCCTGAAGTTTACTTGAGGTTAGAAGCCTGAGACCTGCCTGGCCAACATAGGGAAACCCCATATCT
>NW_012104932.1:1997349-2000307 GCF_000951045.1 Mandrillus leucophaeus | reverse complement strand
AGCCAGCTGCACAGCTGCCTGCCTAAGACTTCCTCTTGGCATCTTTTACCCTCTCTCTGTGTTACATCCCCGGTTTTCTGAATCTTGTGGTGTTCTCCTTTTTACTTACTTCCTCATTTGTGTTGCACATATGCTCCAGTTGTTTTTAGATTAAGAGCACATGAGAGGTAGATATTTTGATTCTTTACATGCCTGACTTTTTGTTCTACTTTTGCTCTAGGTTAATACTTGATTTTGAATAATATCCTAGGTTAGAAATGGTTTTTCACCAGAATTTTAAGGGAATTGCTTTACTGTTTTCTAGTTTCCTGTGTTACTGATGAGAAGTCCGAAGGGGCTCGTATTTCAGGTCCTTTTTATGTGTAACCTATTTTTTGTTCCTTGAGGTATTCAGGGTCTCTTTTTATTGCTAATTTGGGGAACTTTATCATAACATGGGTCCTTAGTCATTCATCCTAGAAAATTTTCTTTTCCTATATCTTTACTGATTTCTTCTCCTCTGCTTTCCCTCTTTTCTCATTCTTAAACTTCTATTTGTTTAATATTAGACCTCCTTGATTGATCCTCTAATTTAATTTTTCTCTCCTAGTGTCCAATTTTTGAGGTGGGAGAAAGACTTCATCAATGTTATCTTTCAACCTTTCTCTTGAATTTTAAAATTTTACTCTTCATATTTCTTCTGATTAATCCTTTAAAAAAATAGCATCCTGGGCCAGGCACAGTGGCTCACACCTGTAATCCCAGCACTTTGGGAAGCTGAGGGGTTGGATCACCTGAGGTCAGGAGCTCAAGACTAGTCTGGCCAACATGATGAAACCTTGTCTCTACTAAAAATACAAAAACTTAGCCAGGCGTGGTGGTGGGCTCCTGTAGTCTCAGCTACTTGGGAGGCTGAGGCAGGAGAATCACCAGAACCTGGGAGACGGAGGTTGTAGTGAGCTGAGATTGTGCCATTGTACTCCAACCTGGGTGACAGAGCAAGACTCCACTTCAAAAAAAAAAAAAAAGAAGAAGAAAAAGAAAAAAAGGGCTCTGTTCCACTGAGACTTCAGTGCTGAGCACAGAGGGATGCTACCTCCAAATTCCAAACACGTTTGACAAATCTAAAGAACTTTCTAAAGGATGACTAAACTAATTCTGCAAGCTTTAGCCTATAACTTATCTCCATTTTATATTTAATAGAAGACTGGCGATTGAACAGAAAGGAATTAAGAGTATTTGGAAATAAAAAATTGCCAGCCAATCAAGGAGAGCTTGGCATTTCTGGAAACTTCTTTACCCTGGAAGAGGTAAAAAAGTGATTCTCCCATTCTCCCATCATAGCATTCACTAAAAATTAAGTGAGAAGTGCTTTGCCTAGAGGATCTGTAGCTTGCGAACACTTGACTTGTGCCACTGGTGTATGGGACATAGCAGTGTCAGCTCTCCCCTGGGACAGTCCAGGATGGCTGGTGCTGCCTGTGGTTAGAGTCAAGAGAGGGGTCTTCGGTGGGTGCAGTTTGCAGTTCCAGAGTTTAGTAGGGCAAAGATGTCATGAACTATGTGAACTCTGAGGAAAGGTGTCATAGAAACACCTCAAAAGGACGCTGTCTAAGAAGGCTGCTTGCTGGGGCAAGGAGACCCCAGGGTTCAGAGGCTGTGTAGGGTATCATGCCAGAGCTGGGGTTGAAGGAGAATCCTTAGAGGTGAGACAGAATGTGCATCATTGCAGTGGGGCTATGCAAGGCAGCGGTCTCCATTGGAGGTGGGAACAAGGGGGAGGGGAGGTTGTAAAGAATCCATAAGTGACCATGATGCAATAGAAAGCCAGAATTTGGGCATTTGCCATAGGAGAGGGTCCCCCATGCCAGATTATAATGGTCACGGACAAATGAGATTGTTAACCATTTCCTCTAATTCATGATCCACACTTAACTCCGTGAGTCCTGGAAACAGCAGCTGGGGAGTGGAGAGGAAAGTCATGTGGGAGAGAGAAAACTTCCTTTACCCTTTTCATAAATGAGTTAATGAAGTAAACTGACAGTAGAAAGATAAATAGGAGAAAAGACATAGATGTATTTTGTGCATACACATGGGAGTCCCGTAAAATATGAGACTCAAAGAAAGGCCAGAGGATTGAAGTTTATGTAGTATTCCTGAGCTACAGAAAAGGAATCAGGGCTTGGGGCTTATTGAGGGGAGGAGGTGACAGGTTGTAGGAGGGTGAGGAGAGGAAGTGTATAGCAAGCACAGGTTGTCTTGTTATGCAGATAAAAAGTCTCTCAGGTGATAAAAGTTGTTTCGGAGTCCCCCATCAGAAGAATAAGTAATAGCCTGTGACAAGGTCTACCTGGGCAGGATGTCCAGTCTTCTCCCTGATGATAAAATCTTCCCTGGTTGATGAGATTCTTATCAAAAGTTTTTTCTTTATAGATATCAATTTTGTTTACAAAAAGACAGTTTTTCAGAGCTACTCCTGTGTCTACAGTGTCTCAGAATAACTAACTGGAAATATGTCAAATAAGTATAATCTGATGTGGCATATTCTGGTCATATTTTGGGATGGTGTGTCCTGAGCTCCAATGCTGAAAAAACAGGAACCCCATTTCTGTTGGATGTGCCAACCTAAAATAATCAAAAGGATCAGAATCTAGTTTAAAGAGAGTTTATTCAAGTGCAAAGTTTAAGGACAAGTGCTGGGGAAACATGGATCCCAAAGAATGGAAGTCAGTGTTCTGAACTGTAGAAGTTTGGGATGGTTTATATAGAGAAAGTTTAGGTAAGCTTAACAGAATTTCAACATCTTTCTGTGTAAGGCTTAATGCCTACTTACAATGATCTGATTAGTCAAGGTGGTCTTTTTCATTTGGGAAAGGCGTATTTAACATTTCACGGGCCGGGAGCGATGACTCACGCCTGTAATCTTAGCACTTTGGGAGGCTGAGGTGGGTGAATCATCTGAGGTCAGGAGTTCGAGAC
>NW_012104932.1:1992725-1995564 GCF_000951045.1 Mandrillus leucophaeus | reverse complement strand
AGGCATGGTGGCTCACCCTTGTAATCCCAGCACTTTGGGAGGCCGAGGTGGGCGGAGTTTGAGACCAGCCTGGCCAATATGGTGAATCCCCATCTCTACTAAAAATACAAAAATTAGCGGAGCGTGGTGTTGAGCACCCGTAGTCCCAGCTACTCGGGAGGCTGAGGCAGGAGAATCACTTGATCCTGGGAGGCGGAAGTTGCAGTGAGCCGAGATTGTGCCATTGCACTCCGGCCTGTGCGATAGAAAGAGACTCTGTCTGCAACAAAGAACCAAAAACAAATATAAATCACTTATAACAGGGTCCGGTCTGAAATAAGTACTATGTAAGTATTGTAAGTATTAACTAATATTATTATAATTTATCCTCATATAGTAACATATCAAATATTTTCAATCAGTGATGCAATATGAATAAAATGAAATGATGCAGTAGTTACAGAGCTGAGAGAAACTGGTACTAATTTACATTGAGTGGTCAAGGAAAGCTTCACAGAAAAGGTGAACTTTCAGCTGACACCTGAGTACCATGATCTGGAGGTAAGAGTGTCCCATGCGTATGGAACAGCAAATGAAACTTCCCAGAGGATAATCCGAGAGGGGGGATTTCAGGAGTGGAGTCACGTCATTGAAGTTCCTTAGTCCTGGTAAGTGTGGATTTTATTCTAAATGTGGTGAAATGCCCCTGAGAGGTTTTGAGTAGCAGATGGAATTCCATTTTTAAAAGTCACTGGCAAGTCAAGTAGTGTACTGTGGTTACATTTTTTTCCCCTTATACCTCATTTTGTTTTTCCTGCAGTTAATTCCTGCTTTATTTCCTTTTATTTACTTACTGCATATTTGTTATGAATTATTTCCAATTCCCAACTTCCTGACAGCCTCTCAATGTAATTTTGCTTAGGTTAGTTGTATCTGACAGTTCGTTTTCTTTTTTTTCTCTGTAC
Source organism: Mandrillus leucophaeus (assembly GCF_000951045.1). Taxonomy (NCBI): domain Eukaryota; kingdom Metazoa; phylum Chordata; class Mammalia; order Primates; family Cercopithecidae; genus Mandrillus; species Mandrillus leucophaeus. The sequence continues at coordinate 1,994,620 of NW_012104932.1, read as the reverse complement.
TCTTTCTGTCACCATTCTCATTCTTGCACTAATTTGTGCTGGTTTCTCTCTAAGCCAGCTGCACAGCTGCCTGCCTAAGACTTCCTCTTGGCATCTTTTACCCTCTCTCTGTGTTACATCCCCGGTTTTCTGAATCTTGTGGTGTTCTCCTTTTTACTTACTTCCTCATTTGTGTTGCACATATGCTCCAGTTGTTTTTAGATTAAGAGCACATGAGAGGTAGATATTTTGATTCTTTACATGCCTGACTTTTTGTTCTACTTTTGCTCTAGGTTAATACTTGATTTTGAATAATATCCTAGGTTAGAAATGGTTTTTCACCAGAATTTTAAGGGAATTGCTTTACTGTTTTCTAGTTTCCTGTGTTACTGATGAGAAGTCCGAAGGGGCTCGTATTTCAGGTCCTTTTTATGTGTAACCTATTTTTTGTTCCTTGAGGTATTCAGGGTCTCTTTTTATTGCTAATTTGGGGAACTTTATCATAACATGGGTCCTTAGTCATTCATCCTAGAAAATTTTCTTTTCCTATATCTTTACTGATTTCTTCTCCTCTGCTTTCCCTCTTTTCTCATTCTTAAACTTCTATTTGTTTAATATTAGACCTCCTTGATTGATCCTCTAATTTAATTTTTCTCTCCTAGTGTCCAATTTTTGAGGTGGGAGAAAGACTTCATCAATGTTATCTTTCAACCTTTCTCTTGAATTTTAAAATTTTACTCTTCATATTTCTTCTGATTAATCCTTTAAAAAAATAGCATCCTGGGCCAGGCACAGTGGCTCACACCTGTAATCCCAGCACTTTGGGAAGCTGAGGGGTTGGATCACCTGAGGTCAGGAGCTCAAGACTAGTCTGGCCAACATGATGAAACCTTGTCTCTACTAAAAATACAAAAACTTAGCCAGGCGTGGTGGTGGGCTCCTGTAGTCTCAGCTACTTGGGAGGCTGAGGCAGGAGAATCACCAGAACCTGGGAGACGGAGGTTGTAGTGAGCTGAGATTGTGCCATTGTACTCCAACCTGGGTGACAGAGCAAGACTCCACTTCAAAAAAAAAAAAAAAGAAGAAGAAAAAGAAAAAAAGGGCTCTGTTCCACTGAGACTTCAGTGCTGAGCACAGAGGGATGCTACCTCCAAATTCCAAACACGTTTGACAAATCTAAAGAACTTTCTAAAGGATGACTAAACTAATTCTGCAAGCTTTAGCCTATAACTTATCTCCATTTTATATTTAATAGAAGACTGGCGATTGAACAGAAAGGAATTAAGAGTATTTGGAAATAAAAAATTGCCAGCCAATCAAGGAGAGCTTGGCATTTCTGGAAACTTCTTTACCCTGGAAGAGGTAAAAAAGTGATTCTCCCATTCTCCCATCATAGCATTCACTAAAAATTAAGTGAGAAGTGCTTTGCCTAGAGGATCTGTAGCTTGCGAACACTTGACTTGTGCCACTGGTGTATGGGACATAGCAGTGTCAGCTCTCCCCTGGGACAGTCCAGGATGGCTGGTGCTGCCTGTGGTTAGAGTCAAGAGAGGGGTCTTCGGTGGGTGCAGTTTGCAGTTCCAGAGTTTAGTAGGGCAAAGATGTCATGAACTATGTGAACTCTGAGGAAAGGTGTCATAGAAACACCTCAAAAGGACGCTGTCTAAGAAGGCTGCTTGCTGGGGCAAGGAGACCCCAGGGTTCAGAGGCTGTGTAGGGTATCATGCCAGAGCTGGGGTTGAAGGAGAATCCTTAGAGGTGAGACAGAATGTGCATCATTGCAGTGGGGCTATGCAAGGCAGCGGTCTCCATTGGAGGTGGGAACAAGGGGGAGGGGAGGTTGTAAAGAATCCATAAGTGACCATGATGCAATAGAAAGCCAGAATTTGGGCATTTGCCATAGGAGAGGGTCCCCC
>NW_012104932.1:1991845-1992675 GCF_000951045.1 Mandrillus leucophaeus | reverse complement strand
CACACCAACACACCCAGCTAATTTTTGTATTTTTAGTAGAGACGGGGTTTCACCATGTTGGCCAGGATGGTCTTGATCTCCTGACCTTGTGATCCACCTGTCTCGGCCTCCCAAAGTGCTGGAATTACAGGCATGGGCCACCACGCCTGGCCATAATTTTTATACTGTAATAAATTATAGTTGAAAGTATTGAGTCCTGTGCATCATCTTAGAGAATCACCAAACTGCTTGCAATTTTCTCATCTGTAAAATGGGTTGCTATAGTAATGATGATATCTACCTTATAGGGTTGTTTTAAGTATGAAAAATGTGGTGAAATGTGTGTGAAACTAAGGGCCTGATGTAGGATGAGTTATACAGAGGGTGGTTATTATTATGGATTATATTAACTCTTCAGGTAAAAAACATCTTGTAACTGGGCAAGGTGGCACATGCCTGTAGTCCCAGCTACTTGGGGGACTGAGGCAAGTGGATTGCTTGAGCCCAGGAGTTCAAGTCTGCAGTGTGCTATGATCATGTCTATCAGCGGCCACTGCACTCCAGCCTGGACAACATAATGAGACCCTGTCTCAAAAGAAAAAAAAAAATCTTTTGTTTGTGTGTATGCTTATGTCTTTGTTGGAATAATACTGACACATTCACTCAAATTAGCTCTCAAATCTTTGATGATTCATTTGATGGGAACAACAGGTTTATGTGCCAGCTTATCAGGACCCCTAGGTCTTTCTTTAAAGTGTGTGTGTGTGTGTGTGTATGTGTGCGCATGTGTGCTAGTTTTCTTATCTAACAATGAAATCCTTTGGGAGGTTTACTTTTTCTTTACTATTTTT
>NW_012104932.1:1977450-1991090 GCF_000951045.1 Mandrillus leucophaeus | reverse complement strand
TTTTTTTTTTTTTTTTTGAGACTGTTTCACTCTGTATTGCAGGCTGGCATGGCACAATCACAGCTCACTGCAGCTTTGATCTCGTGGGCTCAAGCAGTCCTTCCACCTCAGTCTCCTGACTAGCTGGGACCACAGTTATATGCCACCACGCCCGGCTAATTTTTTTTATTTTTTGTAGAGACTGGATCCCCCTTTTTCCCAGGCTGGTCTCAAACTCCTGGACTCAAACAATTCTCCTGCCTCAGCCTCCCAAAGTGCCTGGATTACAGACATGAGCTACTGTGCTCATCCCGCGGGGTCTTTTGTGTCATCTGGTGTGAGTTAGGTACAGGGCAATAAAGGAGGCAGTTAATCCATTAATCCATAACAAAGATCAGTGAAGGGGGAAGGTCTGGTCTCTGGTCTCTCCTAGTCATTTACAGAACTAGAACGATGAGAAGAGAGTGAATCCATAACCTAAGAAGCAGAATTGCAAACATACTATGTGACTCAGTTTCCAGGACTTAACTTCTCCCTTGGCATAATAAATAATTTTAGAGAGTTTTGAAATTTTGTTTTCTTTTACAGATGTTACCAACCTCAGCTTGTTGGGGGCTGGTGGTGGTGGCTGCTCAGACAGTAAAGTATTGAATGCAATGTGAGGTCGAAGTTTTATTACAGATCATACTGGTCTTTTAAGTACTTGCAGCAAGATTTTCCTAATACTTAAAAGTGACTGGAAACTCAATAGGATCAGTGTGATCATCTCCAGATGGGGATGGTAGATTTTTGAAAGTGGGTATAAAGGGCAGTAATGAGAGAAAAATAAAACTATTCCTGGTTGTACTCTCCCAAGACAATGTCATTCAATGAATGATTATATAGATCGGCATCAAAAGTCCCTTTTTTCAGCCTTCCCTTTGGAAGCACCTGGATCTTCTATTCTGAGCCTTTCTGAGATGAGGGAAAGGTGGCTTCTCATCAGTATCTCCTTCTTTGTGCAATACAGTTTCAGTTCTTTCTAATCTGCAGAGTTAGTTCCTTCTCTGCTATCAGCTTTCTAACTTTCAAAATGTTAATGTCACTCATTACCATGTTTCCCATTCTCTTTCTCTTATGGATTAAACTTTAAAAGACAATGGTATTAGTTTAGGTGAATATCTAAAAAGATGTGGAGAAAGGTTCATGTGTTCAGTCTGCCATGTTTAACTGGAGCCACTGGCAGATTTTTAAGGAAAAATAACATTCTAGGTTTTTCCAGCATTGCTGTGTAGCTTGTCTATGTAGATCACCTTGCATTCTTCTCTTTCTCTCTTACAACTTGATTTTTTTCTTTTCTTTCTTTTTTTTTTTTTTTTGTTTTCGACAGAGAGTCTCACTTTGTCACCCAGGCTGGAGTACAGTGGCACGATCTCGTCTCATTGCTACCTCCGTCTCCCAGGTTCAAGCGATTCTCCCACCTCACCTACCCAAGTAGCCGGGATTATAGGCATCTTATAACTTGATTTTTACTCATTTCATTATCATCCAAGAGGTGAAATTTAACTCAAAGCAAATGACTATTGCTTCAAATATAAATCTCAATCAGGGAGAAAAGTTTGTAACTTATAGTTGAACTGGGGTTTGGAGATGATTTGTGTTTTTAAAAATTATTCTGTCCCACATTTAACAGACAAGTGAAGATTTTAAAAATAATTTCTCTGCAATTTTTTATTTAGCAATTTCCAAACCTATTGTGTTAGGCAGGGTTCTCCAGGGAAATAGAACCAATGGGGCATATCTGTATCTATATTTATATCTTTATCTATATCTATAATCTTTCTAGCTCTCTATCTATCAAGAGATCGAGAGAGAAAGAAAGAGATTTATTTTAAGGAATTGGTTCACGTGATGGTGGGAGCTGGCAAGTCTGAAATCCATAGGGCAAGTTGGTCAGCTGGAAATTCTGGTAAGAGTTGATGTTGCAGTCATGAATCTGAAATTTGCAGGGCAGGTCAGGTACAGTATCTATTGCAATTGCAGTCCTGAGGCCAAATTCCTTCTTCAGGAAACCTGCGTCTTTTTTGCTCTTAAGGCCTTCAACTAATTGGATGAGGCCCTCCCACATTGAGGGCCATCTGCTTCACTCAAAGTCTGCTGATTTAAATGGCAATCACATCTAAAAAATGCTTTCACAGCAACATTTGAACTTGTGTTGTCTAAGCAATTGGGCGCCATAGCTTAGCCAAGTAGACACATGAAATTAACCATCACACTTACTGTAGAGATGAAAGAACTACTGTTTCAAAAAACAACTGTTTTTGAATCTGTCATTTATCAACTGATTCACCAATGGTTAACCTTTCTATATGCTTTCTCTTTCTCCCAAGTACTGAATCATATGAAAATAAATTATGGTTGTGATATTTCCTATCTAAATACTTCATACGGGACATTCTCCTCCATAGCACACCTGAGAAGATTAATACTAATTCAGTGAGATCACGTCATATCTAGTTCATATATAATTTTTCCCTAGTTGACCTCAAAATGTGTTTGTTTTGTTTACACATTACTCTTCATAGTTATGTCTCTTTTAATATGGATCAATGTTTGTGTGTTTTTGCTGCTATTGTTTTTTAATGACATTGTCTGTTTTGAATAATTCAGGCTCATGGGCTGTTTCACATCCTGAATTTCTCTAATTTTATCTTTATGATTAGAGCCAGGCTCTACTTCTTGGCAAGAATACCACTGAAGTGAGGTTGTGTACTCCTAATTGCCTTGCATCAGGAGACACATGATATGCATTGGTTCCTGCATTAGTCATGTTAAGTTTGGTCACTTGGTGAAGGTGGTGGCCACCATTTCTCACTCTTGTAAAGGGACATTTTCTCCTTTTAAATTAATATGTCATTTGTGGCACAAGACTTGAGGCTGTGTAAATATCCCATTCTCTGACAACCTTTCTTCTGATGACTTTAGTATTAATGGATCTGATTATATCATTCTTGGCACTGAGTAGCATTCTTGTGTAAAGAAGGGGTTCTCTTTCTCTGCCTCCTCTCATTATAATTTGTTACTGTTATTTTCTTACAAGTTACTAAGAATTACTCAAAGGCAGTATTTTTCAATAAATCATTGGTAATTTATGGTCTTCTCACTCTAGAAAAGGGAGGATGGGTCAGAAAACTGAGGGGGAAAAAAAGGGAGGAAATGAGAATGTATATTATCGACATAATCGGTTGAAAATGTCTAGTGCTATAATCATGCCATCATGCAGATTAAAAAGTCACCTGTGAAAAATCAACTTGTATTGTTTTGTTTTGTTTGATTTTAATAAATCCTTATAGTGTATGAATAAAAATTAAATTGATTGATCGGTATCTTCACTAATGGCAGAGAAGGGAATGGACTGAGCAGATTCTGCTTTTCGCTCTGATATTTGTTAAGTGCCCTGTGTGGTCTGAAGGCCTGGGTTCTAGAACCAGCTCTCCCTCTGCAGGTGTGTTACTTCAGTCAAGACAATCAATCTTCTTGATACTCAGTTTGCTTCTCTCTGATGTGAACATAAGAAATATACTTGAAGGCCGGGTATGGTGGCTTATGCCTGTAATTCTAGCACTATGGGAAGCCGAGGTGGGAGGATTACTTGGGCTCAGGAGTTTGAGACCAGTCTGGGCAACATGGCAAAACCCCATCTATACAAAAAAAACAAACAAAATAATTAGGCAGTCATGGTGGTGCATGCCTGTAATCCCAGCTACTCAGGAGGCTGAGGCAGGAGAATCGCTTGAACCCGGGAGGCGGAGGCTGCAGTGAGCTGAGATTGTACCACTGCACTCCAGTCTGGGTGGCAGACAGAAACCCTGTCTAAAAATATATATATATAAAATGTGTATATATAATGTATATATAATGTGTATATATAATGTATATATAAAATGTATATAATGTGTATATATAATGTATATATAAAATATATAATGTGTATATATAATGTATATATATAATGTGTGTGTATATACACACACACACACCTGAATGCTTCATGTCCCTTGCTCAGTGACAGCCCCGTCCTCTGCCTCTGCACAGTTGACCAAGGCTTCTCAGGCTACTCCCGTGTAGAAAAGAATTAAAGTAGGCCTGAGGCTGCTAGTCTTAGAAAGGCTTGCAAGGCTGGCCCTTGTCTGGTGTCTGGGAACTTGAATTTCTGGAGGGTTCTCACCATTCCCTGAGAAGAATGGCTCCCGATGCCTAAAATATTTATACAAACAATGAAGTTTCTGCTGAACATCTGCTGCCTTCTGGGAGTCTGGAATTTTAGGATGTGCTAGGTAAGAGTGTTTACATGACAGCCCCACATAAAAACCTTGGGCATTGAGTGTCTAATGAGATTCCCTAGTAAGTAATGTTTTACACGTATTATCACAACTCGTTGCTGGAGGAGTTAAGTGCATCCTGTTTGACTCCACTGGGACAGGACTCTGGGAAGCCCATGTCTGATTTCCCTTGTCCCACACGCCTTTTCCTTTTGCTGATTTTTGCCTTGTAAAAAATTTTTTTTCTTTTTGAGACAGAGTCTCACTCTGTTTCCCAGGCTGGAGTGCAGTGGCCCCATGTCGGCTCACTGCAGCCTCTGCCTCCTGGGTTCAAGCCATTCTCCTGCCTCAGCCTCCCGAGTAGCTGGGATTACAGGCACACACCAACACACCCAGCTAATTTTTGTATTTTTAGTAGAGACGGGGTTTCACCATGTTGGCCAGGATGGTCTTGATCTCCTGACCTTGTGATCCACCTGTCTCGGCCTCCCAAAGTGCTGGAATTACAGGCATGGGCCACCACGCCTGGCCATAATTTTTATACTGTAATAAATTATAGTTGAAAGTATTGAGTCCTGTGCATCATCTTAGAGAATCACCAAACTGCTTGCAATTTTCTCATCTGTAAAATGGGTTGCTATAGTAATGATGATATCTACCTTATAGGGTTGTTTTAAGTATGAAAAATGTGGTGAAATGTGTGTGAAACTAAGGGCCTGATGTAGGATGAGTTATACAGAGGGTGGTTATTATTATGGATTATATTAACTCTTCAGGTAAAAAACATCTTGTAACTGGGCAAGGTGGCACATGCCTGTAGTCCCAGCTACTTGGGGGACTGAGGCAAGTGGATTGCTTGAGCCCAGGAGTTCAAGTCTGCAGTGTGCTATGATCATGTCTATCAGCGGCCACTGCACTCCAGCCTGGACAACATAATGAGACCCTGTCTCAAAAGAAAAAAAAAAATCTTTTGTTTGTGTGTATGCTTATGTCTTTGTTGGAATAATACTGACACATTCACTCAAATTAGCTCTCAAATCTTTGATGATTCATTTGATGGGAACAACAGGTTTATGTGCCAGCTTATCAGGACCCCTAGGTCTTTCTTTAAAGAGTGTGTGTGTGTGTGTGTATGTGTGCGCATGTGTGCTAGTTTTCTTATCTAACAATGAAATCCTTTGGGAGGTTTACTTTTTCTTTACTATTTTTTTCATGCTTTCCTTTGATGTGCACCTGGCAATTTGTAGAGCCAGTATGTACTACATATTCTACTGCAGAAAATTACAGAAGTGAGGAAGGAGCAGGAAGCAGATTTAGAAAGGAATGTTACAGTTTAACAAGTTGTGACTAAGAGAAGCTATTAAAACGAAAGGTACCAACCCATCTTAAATATTCACTGCCTCTACAGCTATTTTTTCTATAACTGTTGTTCTTTGTCAGCTCTGGGGTGGATGGAATATTCCCGAATATTTTATTAAGTAATTCAGAGATCTTCCTAGATATGTGTATTAAAGATCCTGTGATGTATCTGTCTTGTAAATTGAGACTGGAATATATTGGGCTTACATTGTTGGGAAAAATGCCTGTCATCATCATTGGTGAAAAAGAGTTTCCATACCAGTTTTTTCTAAGTAGAGAGACAAATGAATCAGACTTTTGGAGGAGGTACATTTTAACTCACAGGAGGATCACACCAAGTCTGAACATCTAAAGAACCCTAGTAGAAAATTGGTTTTCCTGTATGCTGCTCTAGTGATCTGAGGAAAGGCCTCAAAAAAGCCAGTGGCCCTGTGATATTGTGAAATACATGTATTTGGTCTTTGTTCCTGTTTCCTGGCATATGATTACTAAAAATCCTTGAATCTCCAAAGGCTGTCTTTTTGTATGTTAGTGTTGACTGATAGCTTCACAGTGGGGCTGGTCAAGTTAATCACCAATGGCCAGTAGTTTAATCAGTCATGCCTATGTAATGAAGCCTCCATGAAAACTCAAAAGGAATGGATCAGGGAGCTTCTAAGAAGTGTTTTTTACCTTCCCATGAGTCTCCTGTGCTGAACACGTGGAGGATCATGGGAAGCTAAACAAAAACTCATTCACATGCTGGGAGGGTGACACATCCCCACTCCACGAGGACAAAAGCTCCTGTGCGCAGGACCCTTCCAGACTTTGACCTTCTTGTATCCCTTTCATTGGCTTTTATTTGTATTTTAAAAGATATCCTGAGTGATAAACTGGTAAATGTGTCTTCCTCAGTTCTGTGAACCACTCTAGCAAATTAATCAAACTCGAAGAGGGGGTCATGGCAACCCCACCTTGAAGCCTGTTGGTCAGAACTTCCAGAGACCTGAACTTATGACTGGTTGGAAGGACAGGGTGCTCTTGTGGGACTGAGCCCTCAACTTGTGGGATCTGATGCTATCTCTGGGTAGACAGTGTTGGAGCCGAATTGGAGGACACCTAGCTTGTGTCCGCTGCAGAACTGATTGCTTGCTTCCTGCTGGGGAGAAATCCCCATATATTTTGGGGGTCCAGAAGTCTTCTATGTTGATTGTTTTTGTGTGAGAGCAGAGGAAAAATAGTTTGAGAGTTTTTCTGGAAACAGCCTCTCTTAGTATAGTGGTAGAAGCACTCAAAAAATAAAATATGCTACTCCAAAAATAAAAAATGAAAGTAAAAATAAAAATCTGGAGTGGTCAGTTTGCCAAGAGGATTTATGGAACATGTAAGGTCAAGCATTACTTCTCAGCCCTGCAGCAGGCCTCTAATTAAGCCATGCCACAGAGTGCAGTTTATAGAGAGGTGGAGTTCTGGTGGATTCATTTTTCTCTCTAAAATTATAAATAACTCAGCTTCCAAACAGGCCGTATTACCTCAAAAGGCCCACACACTTAATACGAATCTTCAACTTAACAATTATAACTGACATAGATTGAGATCTTCCTGGATGCTAAAATAGGCTTTACATGATTTATCTCATTTAATCCTCATAAAACTCTATTATTAATATGATTTTACAGATAGAGAAATGGAGGCACAGAGAGGGTAAGTGTATTAGTCCATTTTCATGCTACTAATAAAGACATACCCAAGACGGGGTAATTTATAAATAAAAAGAGGTTTAATGGGCTCACAGTTCCACATGGCTGGGAGGCCTCACATCATAGCGGAAGGCAAAAGGCACTTCTTACATGGTGGTGGCAAGAGAAAATGGGAACCAAGTGAAAGGGGTTTCCCCTTATAAAATGATCAGATAACGTGAGCTTATTCACTACTACAGAAACTATATGGGGGAATTGCCCCCATGATTCAATTATCTTCCACTGGGTCCCTCCCACAGCACATGGGGCTATAATTCAAGATGAGATTTGCATGGAGACATAACTAACCCATATCAGTAAGTAATTAGATAAACCTTGCAAAGCTAGTAAGTGATATTGCTGGAATTAAATCTGCCAGTGTCACTCCAGAGTCTATGTGATTTACTGGTGTGTTATAGGGTCCACCTATAAGCTTGATAACCTTATGTTAGAACAAATAACCATGACATATTCTGTTCAGTAGTTTGCATTTCCTTTTGACTTCTATAGGGGAGGAAGCTGAGGTTCAGGGACATTAAAGTGGGGTTTAGAGACATTAGGTGGTTTACCCGAGCTTTATCTACTAGATACTAGATAATTATCTATCTGATAATAAAGCTAGAACTTAAACCCAGCTGGACAATGGAGCTAGAGCTTAAAACAAAATCTCCTAATGAGCTCAGAACTCATGGCTTAATAAGATTTAGGAAAAGTCCTGGGGACATTTCACTGTCTATCCAGAAATGTGAGGAAGTTAGGAGAAAAGGCAAAGTATCTCATAAATAGATAAAGGCAGTTCAGTAAGTAGCCTGAATCAATAGCCATATTTAAAATCTAATTTGGTTCTTTTGTGCCTAACACAATTGACTTTATGCTGGTATCTATTTTCTGCTCTCTCTCTTTCTGTCTCTCCGTATATGTGTATGCATGTGTTATAAAATATATCAGCCCACTGATCAATTTTTAATTTAAGCAAAAACATGTTAGATTAATATATTCAATCAATTTATTGAGTAGGTATTTATTGAGGCTCACACATTTACCTGACTGTGTACTAAGCACTGGAAACCCAAAGAGAAAGAAGTCACTGCCTAGACAGGTGGAGGCTGATACATAAAGGAGCAGGGTAATAAGTGTCATAACTAGCCTATTACATGCAGTGTTAAACTAGCATCTCTACCATGCAAAACTCATGCTCTTGGGGATACAGGAAGACTTTCCAGAGAAGTACACAGGACAGGAAGGTGTTAGGAAACCAGTCAATTTCCAGGTCCTCGATCAGGTCACAGTGACTTGTGATTCTATTTTGAACATGGGTCTTAAATCTTATTTTGATAGCAAGGGTTTTAAACTTTTGATATTTGATATACTCCCTAAAATCAAATTTCAAATTCTAAAATTAAGTATTTTTGCCCCTAACTTGAACATAATCTTATAATACATAAACATATGTTGTTAATAATAAATAGGACCCCTGGAAGTCCAAGAGAGACATGAGGCATATTTGGTATGTTAAAATCATACAGGAAGCGTTGTTAATTAAGAAATGGTGTTACACTTTCTTTGAGTTATATTTGTATGGATATGTTGTTAATATGTGTTCCAACATTGTATGAGATTCCTAAAAATCTGATATGGACATTCGGTGTGGTTGCTGGGTCCTGTACGAACCTAGGGAGCGCTGGCCGGTGTACCTTGCAGCCATTCATATCAGTGCCAGTAGTGTCAGTCACTTGATGGTTCTTAGAAGAGTACTTGAGCTCTACTCTGCAGTGTCTGAAGTTGCTGGATATATACCTGCTATATATACTGTTGACTAGGGCGCTGCAATTCACTTACTGTCTTCTCATGGGGACCTTCCCCTTCAACTCTTTCCTCTTGGGTTTCACATCTTGTGTGGGGAGTTTCATCGTAGAAGTTTGCCTGAGAATACAGGTGAACCCACAGAACAAAGTGGACTTCGAAGGCATCTCCTTGGAGTGAGACTTTGCTTCTTTCTCTTTGCTAGCACCATCTTGCACCTTATCGTCATGAACTGGTGGGCTGAATCACTCCCATTTACTTAATTGAAGAGTAAGAGACTGGAACAATGTTCACTTTGATCTTCCTGCATAAGAGTTCTTGAGATAACAGCTTGTTTGACACATGGATTTTCTTCAGATTTGTACTTACTACCCACTCTGATTTGGTACGCAAGTGGAGAGCCCAGAGAAGTTCCCTCTCTGTGTCAGAACAACTTTGTAACGAACATTTATTAACCTGACCTCTGCCTTCAATTAAGTGTAACCTTTTGCCTTCCAAATTAAAAAGTTCCACATTACTCCAAAAATAAAAAATGAAAATAAAAATAAAAGGCTGATATGTCATGGTATATACAGTAAATTGCTTTATTCTGATTTTTTTTTTTTTTTTTCCTAAAAGCCTTTTGCAAATCCTAGAGTGCTGTGTCTTCAAGGAAATTCATGGAAAGAACCTTGACAAGTAGTCTTAAATACAGGTTTCTGATAACTTTAGAGATCACACCTTTGGACTAGGTAAAAACATCCAAAGCTCATCAGGGCGAGATGGTTCACACCTGTAATCCCAGCACTTTGGGAGGCCAAGATGGGTAGATCACGAGGTCAGGAGATCGAGACCATCCTGGCTAACACGGTGAAACCCTGTCTCTACTAAAAATACAAAAAATTAGCCGGGTGTGGTGGTGGACCCTTGTAGTCCCAGCTACTCGGGAGGCTTAGGCCAGAGAATGGCGTGAACCTGGGAGACGGAGCTTGCAGTGAGCCGAGATGGTGCCACTGCACTCCAGCCTGGGCGACAGAGCGAGACGTTGTCTCAAAACAAACAAACAAACAAACAAACAAACAGAAAAAGTCCAAAGCTCTAATGAAAAACTGATGCATTCATGCAGATTGCTAACCCAACATCAAGGAGAATGAGAATTACATGGGACTGAGTGGATGAAGGACTGAAATTATTTTTTTAAAGGGCTTTTTGTTTGAAACATTACTGATTTTTTAATGTTTTGTTTTCCAGACTCAAGGACATTTTTTTTTTTTCTTTTGAGCTATATTTATAGCTTACAGCATTGGGGTAAAGTATACTTCTGTGGGCAAAATGGAAACATTTACCTTTCTTTCTACCTGAATTCTTCAGAATTTGGAAACTATTCATTAGTGTTCTTACTTTCTGGCAATATAGTTATTTGCATAAGTTCAATAAGGAACGTATTTTCGGCCGGCCACGGTGGCTCACGCCTGTAATCCCAGCACCTTGGGAGGCCTAGGTCAGTGGATCACAAGGTCAGGAGTTTGAGACTAGCCTAGCCAAGATGGTGAAACCCCATCTCTACTAAAAATATAAAAATTAGCCAGGCACGGTGGCAGGCATCTGTAATCCCGGCTACTTGGGAGGCTGAGGCAGGAGAATCGCTTGAATCTTGGGCGGAAGAGGTTGTAGTGAGCGGAGATCGCACCACTGCACTCCAGCCTAGGCGACAGAGTGAGACTCCATCTCAAAACAAACAAACATGGCCGGGCGCGGTGGCTCAAGCCTGTAATCCCAGCACTTTGGGAGGTCGAGACGGGTGGATCACGAGGTCAGGAGATCGAGACCATCCTGGCTAACCCGGTGAAACCCCGTCTCTACTAAAAAATACAAAAAACTAGCCGGGCGAGGTGGCGGGCGCCTGTAGTCCCAGCTGCTCGGGAGGCTGAGGCAGGAGAATGACGTGAACCCGGGAGGCGGAGCTTGCAGTGAGGTGAGATCTGGCCACTGCACTCCAGCCTGGGCGACAGAGCGAGACTCTGTCTCTGAAAAACAAACAAACAAACAAACAAAAAGCAAACAAACAAAAAGAGCCTATTTTCTTTTGTAACTGGACACATTGGAAACAGTGGTTATTTTACCAAGGCTTTCACAGCGATATCATTTTTTGAATGTAACCAGACTGCTTCGAGGGATTGATGTTGACTTTTTAAAGCCAGTGTATTGACTTGGAAAAAGACAGGCCTGGTACCTTGCCCACACAATTCCTTTATAGGGTTTCTAACTTTGCAATAAGTAAAGAATGTCAGGAACCTCAAGATATTCTGGAGACATTGAAAGGAGAGAAATTCACCAATTCATACAGGTTATTTATAGGCACAGTCTGATGGTGAATCCTTGCCTTGGTTTTATTGCCTCAAGAGTTTGTTTTTTTGACTCGGAATGTCACTCCGTCACCCAGTCTGGAGTGTGGTAGTGTCATCTTGGCTCACTGAAACCTCTGCTTCCTGGATTCAAGCGATTCTCCTGCTTCAGCCTCCCGAGTAGCTGGGATTACAGGCACATGTCGCTGCACCCAGCTAATTTTTTGTATTTTTGGTAGAGATGAGGGTTCACCATGTTGACCAGGCTGGTCTTGAATTCGTGACCTCAGGTGATCCACCCGCCTCGGCCTCCCAAAATGCTGGGATTACAGGCGTGAGCCACTGTGCCTGGCCCTTGAGAGGTTTCAAAAGTCTTAATCTGAGATTCCTTATGAAAAAGTTCCAACAAAGCCAACTTAAGAGCCATCCCTGCAGAAAATATATTTAAATATCGTCTGTTTTATCCCACAGTGTTTGTTTTGCGCTGCAAGTCATTATCTCCCAGGTGTGGGTAATCCACTTTGAGAGGAAAATCCACACCTCATTGTGCCTAATTTGCTGCCACCTGTGTTTTGCCGGATCTTGCCAGTATTAGCTTCATTTTCTTTCAACTGGCAAAATTCTGATAAAGCATGTAGCTTCGCAGTAGAGCAAAAAGAGTAAATTAATTGAAAGTCATGACTTTCAGGAGTCTGATGATGCTAATATTATATTTTCTTCTAGAGAGGTGTCTTTATTGTATGTAATTCCCTGAAGAAATGTAAAGATTTATGTAATTCCTATTGCTCTGACAGTTGTGCTCAATAGAAGCACTGAAGTAAAATAAAAATAACCTTTTTAATCTGTGTATTTCTGTTGCCCACCAAGATATTGAATTTTTTTCTTGATCTTTGCTTTTGTTTATGTGAAAATATTTACATCGATATCATTTCTGTATATATCACAGAAAAGTTTTCAGTTGCTGGACATTTTATCCTACAGTGATTTTTAGTTTAAGTTTAACGAATGTCTACATTCAGATTTGTTTTCACAACTATAGTCCTGCTAATCTGCCTTTGTTGAAAACTCAGTTTGTATAATAAATAAAAAAATCAAAGCAAAAAAAAAAAAAAAAGAGAGCCTTTATGGTAAATCACCATTCTTACTGCACTTTAGCAGATAATCATGTCAGAGACTAAACTGACTTTGCAAATAAGTTAGTCTTATTATTATTATCTTTGTGGTAAAAATTGGGATGACTGTAGAAGATGAAATTATATTTCAGAAGAAAATTACACCATACTTGTTATTAGATTCTAGTCCTGACCATTGTTTTTTTGAGTTTTTATTATTTGCCCACAATTTGGACTGAATCCTGAATTCCTTCCTGGTTACGAGTCTCCAAACTAATGTTTCCCAATTTTTCTATTGTTTTTCTGACTTGGAATCACCAAGCCCTACAGGCTTTAGCTAGACAACTTGATATAAACTTTGGAAGAAATAATGACAGCAACTTAATATATGAGCAGCGTTCATATCAGCTGATGTATGGATTACTCAGAAAGTTTACTTGAACACCTGATTCAAACTATAATCCAGAAATATCTGTCAGATTGCCACTGCAATCTGAAGCTACTTCAGAGACTCTAGGAAAACTAGTTTATCGACAACTTCAGATGTTAATCTTTGTTTTTCTTTTGTTTTCATAGAAATGCCTTTTCTTAAATCTCTGATTGCTTGATTCATGGAGAGGCCTGACTTTGGTGGGAGCCCATCTGCGACATCACTGCCTGAAATGAGAGATAACTGTTAACCGTTTAATTGGACTGGCCTATTCTCACGATTGCAAGACTAGTTCAATGGCTTATTGAATAATCCACCCGCTAGGCACAGTAGCTCACACCTGTAATCTCAGCACTTTGGGAGGCTGAGGTGGGCAAATTGCTTGAGCTCAGAAGTTCGAGACCAGCCAGAGCAACATGGTGAAACCCTGTCTCTACCAAAAATACAACAAATTAGCCGGGCACAGTAGCGTGTGCCTGTGGTCCCAGCTCCTCGGGAGGTGGATGTGGGAGGATTGCCTGAGCCTGGGAGGCAGAGCTTGCAGTGAGCTGAGATTATGACACTGCGCTGTAGCCTGGCCAATACAGTGAGACCCCATCTCAAAAAAAAAAAAA
>NW_012104932.1:1969871-1977400 GCF_000951045.1 Mandrillus leucophaeus | reverse complement strand
AAAAAAAAAAAAAAAAGATAATCTACCAACCCAGTTTCTCAACTGGGGAATGTTGGGCTCCTGCTCTCCTGTCTCTGGCCCTTCATTCTCCCTTGAGGCTGGCCATCGAGACTACAATCCCTCTTCCCCAAGGTGGGCCACAGAAACCCAACCCCTTTTCCCCAAAACCAACCATAAAACCTAAAAATAGTACTCTAACTTCCCCCACCCCCTGCCTGTCTGTGTAAGGCCATAAAGAAATTATCTGACTCACCTTGTCTGACTGTAGGTTATAAGACCCCCATTCCAGAGAGGGTCCAGCGCCAGAAGGAAGAAATGCATGCTCAGAGAGGCGAGGAGGGTCCAGACAGACAGGCTGGGCTGGATTTCCCTGCCCAGTCTATTAGCATTAGACCATACGTTTTTTATCCAGTCATATTTCTACATGGCTCTACGTGACTCTCCATACTAAGGGGGCTCTGGGTTTTGTCCTGGGCATTGTCTGTTGGGGAATAGAGTGAGTCATCCCCAGCTCATGGGTTTGCATCCGGTTCTTGTTGTAAAAGGAAAGGCCAGGATGGTCTCGATCTCCTGACCTCGTGATCCACCCGCCTCAGCCTCCCAAAGTGCTGGGATTACAGGCGTGAGCCACCGCGCCAGGTCCTCTTCTCATTTTTTATATTTACCATGTATTTACTAGAATTGGTTTATTTTCATGGGCGTACGTTGTGGATTCTACTATAAATAATGCACTTAATAATCAGTAATAAAACTTAAATCCTTTCTGTCTTGATTGTGGCCTGTTCTTTTTGCTATTAATTTCCTCAGCATAGATTAACCTGAACTCTTAAAAGCTACGTAGGTACTGGTGTAAAACAAAATGTTCTCCAAAGCAATCCAGTATATAATATCTGGATTTTAAAAAACCAGGTTCATTTAATTAGGATTCATTTCTCCTCTCAGAAGTTAAGCGATTCTGTTATTGCAAAATGCAAAATTATAAGCTTAATTGTTTTCCAGACAGGAAATGAAATTCTTAATCTTTTTATCCAGAATATTCAGGTGTTTGTCTCTCTGTCCATCTGTCACTCCTTTTTAAGGTACTTGGAGATGACCTAGAGGCTTGCCACCCTTAGGGTTTCCTCCCCGTGCAGAAGAAAACTGTGAAGTGCAAATGAGGACGAGGGGTGGGGTGGGGAGGGAAGGGGGAGTCAGGTGATTCAAAAAGTGCAGGAGCCCACAGACTAAGCTCAGGAATTTGCACTTTGTCTGCTGGCAGAGTGGGTTTCATCGTGGTGTGTATATATTGAGATATGCAACAGACTCCACTGGAATGTCAGAAGAACTTATGTTTGTTTTTCCTGTAACATGTGGGAAAAATTAAATTGTATTTGTATTTAACTCACATAGATTGGCATGTGCTCATTCTGTGTGTCACTCTGCCACACTGTCACAAATTTCGAGCGGGGTCCTGAGGGGAGAGGAGGGCCTAGCTCCCGCTCCCACAGGGTCGCCTACATGAACGCAGCTCTGCGCATTCATTCTTTTCCAGAGGGTTGTGATTTGTGGCGGTTTGTGTGAGAGTTACAGATTGTGTCATCTAGTGTTAATTGATAATCTTTGCAAAAGGGACATTGGCTTTAAGAGATTTCTGCAAAAAACCGTCAAAACAAGCATAAATACAAATTTAAAGGGATAAAGCCAGAATAATGAAATATTAATAATAATAATGAAAATATTAGTAATGTAAAACAGGGAAATGTGTCATGTTTTTCAGGATAACTAATATTTTTTCGGTTTCTTTTTTTTTTTTAAAGACTGTCTCACTCTGTCACCAGGCTGGAGTGCAGTAGTGTGATCTCGGCTCACTGCAACCTCTGCCTCCCAGGTTCACGCAATTCTCATGCCTCAGCCTCCTGAGTAGCTGGGTTTACAGGCATGGGCCACCTCGCCTGGCTAATTTTTGTATTTTTAGTAAAGACAAGGTTTTACCATGTTGACCAGGCTGGTCTCAAATTCCTAACCTCAGGTAATCGGCCGTCTTGGCCTCCCAAAGTGCTGGGATTACAGGCATGTGCCACTGTGTCTGGCCCCGGTTCTTTATTATAAGTTCTCCATTAACCATATCATGAGATTAAAAAAAAAAACAATGGTTTCGTCAGAACTGACAAACAGTGGATGACACAATTTTGATCATTAAGAAGACTTTAAAAGAAGGATTTGTGTCACTGTCATTACTGATTCCTAGGCCCTTGTGTATACTGAGCCATTAGCTAGGGCTGGTACAATAAAATAACCATAGTTAGAAAGATATTTTAAAGTACTACTTATTTCATGTTTATCTCACCTTTTTATCCCTATTTTTGGGCATGACTTATTATTACTAGGTTTTTAAATAAATAGTGAAATAAGCGTGTTAGGTTTGCATGCTGCTTTGGTTAACATTGCTATATAACCAACCACCCCAAACTTTGTGGCCTTAAAACAGTAATTAATTAATTTATTTATTTTTGAGACAGAGTCTCGCTATGTCACCCAGGCTGGAGTGCAGTGGCACAATCTCAGCTCACTGCAACCTCCGCCTCCCAGGTTCAAGTGATTCTCCTGCCTCAGCCTCCTGGAGAGCTGGGATTACAGGTGTTTTGCCACCACACCAGCTAATTTTTGTATTTGTAGTAGACAGGATCTTGCTCCAGCTTTTAATCACCTGGGTGCAGGCGGGCTAAGTCCAAAAAGAGAGTCGGCAACGGGTGGTGGGATTATAATTAGTTCTTATAGGTTTGGGATAGGCGGTGGAGTTAGGAGCAATTTGTTGTGGGCAGGGGATGGATCTTACAAAGTACATTCTCAAGGCTGGGGAGAATATTACAAAGTACCTTCTTAAGGGCGGGGGAGGATATTACAAGTACCGTCTCAAGGGTGAGGAGAGTGTATCGTACAAAGTACATTCACAAGGGAGGGGAGTATCACAAAGTACATTATTGCGAGGGCGGGGAGGGTGTATTGTCACAAAGTCAGTTGATCAGTTAGGGTGGGGCAGGAACAAATCACAATGGTGGAATGTCATCAGTTAAGGCAGGAACTGGCTATTTTCACTTTTGTGGATCTTCAGTTGCTTCAGGTCATCTGGATGTATATGCACAGGTCACAGGGGATATGATGGCTCAGCTTGGGCTCAGAGGCCTGACAGATATGAATTTCCCATCATAAAATTAGAAGAGCATTAATCAAATGATTAGAATAAAATGTTACCATTATTTTGAAATGGCAAGCATTGTATGTAAATAAACAGCAGAGGGAGGCACTGTAGCCTAGACAGGGTTCAGAGATATTCCTGCTAAGGACATGGCACAGGAACTGAGCAAGGAAGGATGACAATGCCTGGGAAAGGCAGGGGAATGTTACAGGTATTTGGGCATCTGTGAGAAGGCCTGATGTCCGAAAGGACTGAAACAAATTAAATGTTTGGTGGGGGAGAGAGAGAACGAGCATAGCAAAAGGTGAGCTGGGGAATCAGAGGCAGAAGGCAGAATCTGGGATGGGTGGGGAGCTTGCCAATTATCTTGTCAAATGGGTGATGTGAAGCCTTGAAGGTTTTTCGACCAAGAGGAGATGTCCTCAGATTTGCATTTTGAGACATTTTCACAGGTTGTCATGCTAAGAATGGCTTAAAGAGAAGCAAGGCTGGAGTCAGAGGAGCTACGTGGAAGCTGTTTGGTACTAGGATGGGGATAATGTGGTTGGAGAAATGGCAACTGTCAGGGTATTTGGAGCAAGAATGGATAGACATTGGTGATCATCACTTGGATGCATTTGAGGGACACCCCTATGCTTCTACTAGAGCAACTACACAGAGCAGGAGTAAGCAACTTACAGCCTACAGAGCACATTTGCTCTGTCCCCTGTTTTTCAAATACAGTTTAATGGAAACAGAGCCATGCCCATTCTTTTACCTATCCATGGCTGATATCAGGCATGGTTCTGAGTAATATACATAGGTTTCATATACTAATGCTCATCTATCCCAGTTGACAAACATGAAGTGTTGCTATTGTCTCATTTTACAGAGGAGAAAGCTGACATACAGAGATTCTCATTCGCACCCATAGCTTCAGTTACCACCTCTATG
Source organism: Mandrillus leucophaeus (assembly GCF_000951045.1). Taxonomy (NCBI): domain Eukaryota; kingdom Metazoa; phylum Chordata; class Mammalia; order Primates; family Cercopithecidae; genus Mandrillus; species Mandrillus leucophaeus. The sequence goes on along the minus strand of NW_012104932.1, from coordinate 1,973,292 downwards.
CCAATGATTCAATAATACCTCCAAATCTAGACCTCTTCCCTGAGCTTCAGATAGGCGGATCCCTCATAGTCAGTCTTGGAGACACTTAAGAACTCATGGGACCCAAACCAGACTTCTCCTTATCCTCTCGAATCACATTCTCTTTCAACATTCCTTTTGTCTTAGTGAATATCACCAAATAGATGAGCAAGTCAGATCCAAGGAGGCCTCCTTAGTACTTCTGTCATCCTTGTCCCACCTTACATCATCCATTTTTTTCTCCCTTTCTTTCTTTTTTCTTTCTTTTCTCTTCTCTTCTCTTTTCTTTTCTGTTCTTTTCTTTCTTTTCTAGATGCGGTCTCACTGTGTCACCCAGGCGAGTGCAGTGGTGTGATCCTGGCCCACTGCAGCGTCAACCTCACCAAGTTCAGGTAATCCTCTCACCTTAATCCCATGAGTAGCTGGGACTACAGGCACACACCACCGCGCCCGGCTAATTTTTGTACTTTCATCAGAGACAGGGTTTTACCACGTTGCCCAGGCTGCCACCTTATCTCCATTCTTGCTGAAATCTGGCTGTTTCTCTCCACTTCTATTACCAACCACCAGCCAAGTCCAACTTACTAAAAGGATCATCTCGTATATGGGTTCTGTAATAGCTTCTTCCAAATCCATTCCTCACCACCCAGACCAATCTCCAAACTGCAGCCAATACCTTCAATTCTGTCACCACTCCCGCATACTCCACCTAATCCTTAACCTTTCAATGGTTTCTCTTGCCCCTAGGTTAAGCTACATTGAAAACTGCTAAAGCTACAGCTTCTTAAGGTAACTAGTAAGTACAGTGACTACTATGTCTGGTTTATTCCAGCCATTGCTGACTAATAGCACTTCTTGAATGAAGAAATTATATTACCTTACTGTAGGGAAAAATTTGTACTTCAGTGGAAAACTGAATTGTTTAGAGCAAACTTTTAAGGTTATCTGATTCTGATTCCATGGGCCCTTTCATTGGGTCTTACATCGTTTCATTGTTTTGAGTTATTTTACAGATAACTGATAGAAATGCAAAATAATTATTGCATGTAGCCATGCAAGTAAATTCTGAAGGTCAGGGTTCAGTTAACTTCTCTCCCCTACTGTGGAAGAAGCCAATTTCATTTGCATATTCATTTCAGCATTTCTGACCTATAAACATGCCTGTTCTTTGAACCAGTTTTTATATCTGCTTGGTAACTTCATTAAACGATTTAAATAAACTCTATACTTTATTTTATACCTGTATGACAGTCAGGCTTTTACCTTACTTTTGCTTTTTAAAATTATTCTTTAGCTCTCCCCAAGGCACTACTTGACTGGCCCTTTGGCTACTCACTAGCCCAAGCTCCATCCTCTTCTGCCTAAGGCAGCCCCAGGCTCTCTTTTGGTCCTTTGTTCCAGCCCTCCTCGGAGAAGTTCTTTTGTCCTGGAACTCACTTTCATACCAGGTGCTCTTCATCCCTTCTTCCTTTAGTAAATTTCTTTAATCTTTCAGATTTCTGCTCAAGGATCACTTGCTGAAAGCCTTTCCAGGCCTTTCTGAGTCAGTACAATCCATTATTAGAGGCTGTTAGAGCACAGGCAGCATTCGTTATAATTTTACATCTGTCTGTGGGATTCCTTAGCACTTTCTAACACACTTAACACTTTTCTCTCTGGCTAGGGGCAATGCATGATAACAGGATGATGGTATGCTCTCAGTCCTCCCCCAGCAACTAGCCCAGTGCTTCCAACATGGTGGAGAGATACACCGTTTATAGTTTAGACAGATTTTTGAGTAGCAAGTACCTACTGCTCAGGAGACAGGTGGGCTGAAAAAATATATTTGGGAGTCATCAGCACATAGGTGCAGCCATGAAAATGCTCAAGAAGCAAAACCATTGGCAGGAACAAAATGAAGGCTATTAGAGACCTTATTTAGGTGGAATAATTGGACAGAAGCCCTTCATAGGAGGAAGGAAATAGAAGCAGTTAATACAGATGGAGGCCGGGCGCAGTGGCTCACGCCTGTAATCCTAGCACTTTGGGAGGCTGAGATGGGTGGGTGGCTTGAGTCCAGGAGTTCGAGACCAGCCTGGGCAACGTAGCAAAACCCGGTCTCTACAAAAAATACAAAAATTAGCCCGGCCTGGTGACGCGTGCCCGTAGTCCCAGCTACTCGGGAGGCTTAGGTGGGAGAATTGCTTGAAGCAGGGAGGCAGACAGTTGCAGTAAGCCGAGATGGAGATCGGGCCACTGCACTCCAGCCTGGGCGACAGAGTGAGACTCAGTCTCAAAACAACAACGACAAAACGTATTTTATAAGCGACCCTGGACTTCCAGGGACACTCACCACTCTATGGTGGCAAGTGACCTGCCTGGACTCTGGTCTTTGGAGCTTGGGACCCCACCCCAGCGTAAGAGGCCTTTTTGTGCCTTGTATAAAGGAGAGGAAAAGTGCAGGTTTTCTGAGTTGATAAGATTAGAGCTACAGTATATTATCAGTGGTGCTGTATGAAACCATTTCAAAAACCAGACCGGATTTAACCGCTTTCACCCAGAATAAACTGCCCTCCCCCTCTTTCCAAGATCAAGTCAGCCCCGGTTACCACTTCCTATTAATTTAAAAACCAGGAAGGCTCATAATTCAGGCTGACGTTGCCCCAGGAGAACACTGTATATAAGACAATAGCTATTCCAATCCCCCTTTCCCTTTCTAAACCGAATAGTATTTCTAACATCACTTTTCCAGTCCTCTTTATATTGAGATCACGAGTCTCCGTCGGAAAACTGTGAAAACAGTATGATTGGAGCTCTTGATGGTCTGCTTTGCCTGAAAACGATGAAAGGCATTGAGATCTTTGGGCAGAAACGGCCCTTAGAGAATGCGAGCCTGGTAGCCCCGTAACACCCCGAATTACAAATTCAGTTTGGGTAGGTGGCGCAGGGAAATCTAAAAACTGGATTCACGTTCTCCCCCTTCAGTTTGCACATAGGGGTCGGTGGCAGACAAGAGCAGACGCACAAATGTCAATCCCCGCCCGCAAACTCTCCAGGGCAGAAACTGCTTTTTGTCAGTTGAATTTGGAGTCGATGGAAAAGCTGCCCTAATGTAGTTTCTCCGAGGTTTCCTTAACCTTGACCGAGGGGCGCTTCCTGGCCGTTCACCTAGAGGTTGTTTAATAAACAAGGATGCCCGCGAAGTACCTGCGCTTGGAAAAGCGCTCGTTCGCGGCGCGCAGTCTCGGGCGACCGCAAGCGACCCCGGTGATAGGGACAACCGCTTGGGTTTTCGCGACTGCAGACAGATTGGGACCAGACGGTTGGAGGCTCCTCCCCAAGGGATGCTGGAGGGGTTGCGTCGTACCCTGCGCCTGGCCCTGGCGCGCGGCCCCGGGTCGTGGTACCCAGCGCCCTACGGGCC
>NW_012104932.1:1964521-1965146 GCF_000951045.1 Mandrillus leucophaeus | reverse complement strand
GTCTCTACTAAAACTACAAAAATTTGCCAGGTGTGGTGACACATGCCTGTAATTCCAGCTACTTGGGAGGCAGAGGCAAGAGAATTGCTTGAACCAGGGAGGTGGAGGTTGCAGTGAGCTGAGATTGCACCACTGTACTCTAGCCTGGGCAACGGAGCAAAAAAAAAAAAAGTGTTGACTGAACCCTGGCTGAAACAGTTCTCAGGTGCTTTCAACAAATTTACACTTCCCTACCCTGAGCCTCCCTATTTCAGAACAAATGATTACCCAACTGCAAACTTCGAATTAGGAAGTTGTTTTTTATATGCCCTGTTTTTGTCCTTATTTCTTGCCATTTCACAATCAGTTATTGTGGCATTCCAGATTCTTCCACAAACATATGATGTGAAACATCCTGACTTCGATGTCATCAGGGAATGTGGAGCATGGGAAAGAGACAGATTAATTATGCAGAAGAAAGTATCATTTGACAAAATATTTTTATTTATCTTTGGAAAGGAAATCTAGAAAAAGAAAATAGTTTTTAAAGAACACGGATAAAAATTGTTTATAAAATTTGTTTCCTTTAGGAAAGGAATCGTTCCCTTAAAACTACATTTCATATCTGCCCCAAACAAGTCACACA
>NW_012104932.1:1961369-1963671 GCF_000951045.1 Mandrillus leucophaeus | reverse complement strand
CTCCCCATGGCCAGCCCGCTTCGCTCCGCTGCGGCCCTTGCCCGCCAGGTACCTCGAACCCGGGCGTTTGAGGAAGGGGGGAGGATTGGAACCTGGGTCTCGGTAGCTCGCGGGCCTGACCGGGCGCCTTGTCGCCGTTTCCTGCACCATCCTTCTGCGCCTCGCCCTCCATTCCGCCTGCAGTGAGGCGTCTCCTCTTCCCCCTATCGCTTCCCGAAATCTGGAGTCTCAGCCTGCAATCTCCGCCTCGGCGAGGTTCCCGTTGTCCAGGTCTAACACTCTCATGGGTGACCCCCTCCGGAGTGCGGCGAGGACCGCCACGGGAGACGTGAGGGTAGCCATGGACTCGCTCTGAGGGAGGAGGCGGGAGCTGAATCTCTGGGCTGCCACACAGCCACATCCTACGTGCCTTTGCCACCCCAAAATATTTTGACCGCAGCCTTCTGCCTCCTTGGATCTCTTTCTTCCCCACCCCCACCCCCGTAGTTATTTAGCAGATTGGGCATTAAAACAAATGTTTGCAGGTTTTCCCAATTAGTCCCGCTTCCCTGTGTCTTTATCTTTTAAATTGCCCCCTAATACCGTGAGGTTTGAGGTGTGGGGTGGGTGCTGCAGCATCGGAGGACCCTGCTGGTGGAGAAAATGGTTCACGCCGGTCCCCTTCCCCTTTGCAGGCTTGCTATTGTGCGTCTGTGATTGACAAGACCACGAGGCTGAGCGCGCCCTGGAGATTTTTCTATAAATGGCTTAACACCCCAGTCTAGACTATTTGCTCGGATATAAGGGAGACAATTGTTTTTTTGTTCTTTGCCGGCGAACCCTGGCTCTGTAGGGCTGACCTGGAATGTAACCAGTCTTCCCTGAGCCGGCCGAGGAGGACAAAAACCGCCGCGACCCCGGCAGGGTGGGAAGTGCAGGGCAGCACTCCCAAGACGCGCTTGTTGGAGGTTCGGGCCTGGGTGCTTGGTTGGTTGAGCCTCCTTTTTGTGTTTGCCTGGGTCCTGGAGAGAAGCGCACGGTATCATGGTGAGTGTCATGTAGGTTACCCCGGGCCCCGTTCACCGACCTGCATTTACTTAATGGTGGTTTAATTCTTCTTTCAGGATTGCAGTAACGGATGCTCCGCAGAAGCAAGCATCAGAGAAGGTACGGGAGAAGGAGGATCAAAAGAAGTGGTGGGGACTTTTAAGGTAAGTTGCTTGCTAGGGGCTAAGTGTCTAAAGCAACATTCAACTGAATAAATCCATTTCTTGTTGAGATTTGGGGAAATTTTCACTGTGTGGGTTACCCAGTTCCTAGGTTGTGTTGCCAGACATTTAAAATTCCTCTCTTAGAGGAAGAAAAGCTATTTAGAGAGTGACAGTACATTCATCACAACAAAAATTATCTAATAGCTGATTGCTGATTTTATTTTGAGTCATACATTTTTCTTGAAAAATAGTCAATTCGTAAATATTAACCTAGATGTTTATCTGATTCCATACTAAGTACAACCCTTCACTCTACTTGTAGAAAAAGTTAAACTGTGATTTTTCTCTTTCAGCAGCACATAACACTCTACAGTGAAAGTGTTGCATTTTCTTCTTTTCTATCTGAATTGTGGGGTTTATATAGCTCACACTTCAAATAGTGAGAAACAAATAAAGCACGTTGAAAATTGTACAAAATCAAATGTAAGATATAATATTATTTTTCCTATGAGTCATTATCTCCTATCCTCCCTCCTCGTGGAGGTTTTAGCTTCTTTTTCTGCCTAGTGCTGCTCTTCTGCCTGTTTGAGTCACTGTCAATTGTCATCCATAGCACAGAGTGTCCTAATGATCTCACATCCTGGCGGTTCAGAGAGGGAAGGAAACTTGACTCATCAATTTCTCACACATTCAGCTCTCTCACAGTGTGCTAGAGACTGTGCCATGCATTGGACATCCAAAAGTGAATTCAAGATTAGGTCTCTACTTGCAAGGAATTTTTATTTTATTTTTCTTTCTTTCTTCTCTTGCTGTTATCTTAGCAAGGATATTTTAAAAAGTAAAATTAGAATATTGCAATTTCTTTGCTGTTTTTTTGAGACAGGGTCTCACTCTGTCACCCAGGCTGGAGTGCAGTGGCGCGATCTCAGCTCACTGCAATCTCTGCCTCCCAGGTTCAAGTGATTCTCCTGCCTCAGCCTCCTGAGTAGCTGAGATTACAGGCATGTGCCATCACACCCGGCTAATTTTGTATTTTTAGTAGAGATGGGGTTTTACCATGTTAGCCAGGCTGGTCTCGAACTCCTGGCCTCATGCAATCCACCTGCCTCAAC
>NW_012104932.1:1936169-1960184 GCF_000951045.1 Mandrillus leucophaeus | reverse complement strand
AGAGAGAGAGCCCACATTGTCGTTAACTATAATCACCCTACTCTGCTGTGAACAGTAGAATTTATTGTTTGTATCTAACTGCATGTTTGTACTCACTAACCAACCTCTCTCCCTCCACCTATACCCTCCCCACCCCATGCCATCTTCTGATATCTATCATTCTATTAATACTCTCTACCTCCATGAGATCAACTTTTTTTACTTCTCACATATGAGCGAGAACATGCAATATTTGTTTTTCTGTTTTTTTTTTTCTTTCTGTGTTTGGCTTATTTTACTTACCATAATGACTTCCAGTTCCATCCACATTGCTACAAATGACACAATTTTACTCTTTTTTAAATGGCTGGATAATATTCCATTGTGTATATGCACCACATTTTATTTGTTTGTTGACGGACACTTAAGTCGATTCCACATCTTGACTATTGTGAATAGTGCTGTAATAAACATTGGAGTGCAGATATCCCTTTGGTATATTGATTTCCTTTCCTTTGGAGAATATCCGGTAGTAGGATTGTTGGTTCATATGGTCATTCTACTTTTAGTTTGTTTTTTTTTTTTTGGAAAACTTCATACCATTTTCCATAGTAGATATACTGATTTATATTCTTACCAACAGTGTATAAGAGTTCTCTTTTCTCTGCGTCCTCATCAGCATCTGCTATTTTTTGTCTTTCTAATAATAGCCATTCTAACTGTGGTTGCTTTTGACAGATTTTTCTACCTTTTTGTTAATCTACATCATTTATAACATTTCATATTGCCTTTTGGTTCTCTCTTGGGTAGCTTTCATATTGCTTCTCCCCTCCCCAATTATGATGCAGTTATATTACAATGAGGATGCAGGTTTGCAGCAGGGCCTAGCAATGAGATACGTTGTTACACATCCTGGCGAATCTTTCTGTGGACTCTAGGATCCTCCTCCTTTGAAAGAGGTCAGCCATCTTTTTTTTCCAGTTCCTCCAGCTTCACGTATCTCCACAGAATACAACACTGCAAATCAGTAGTTCTCTTCATGATCATCTTTATTAGATTTTAAAAGAATATCTCTAAAAGATGAGCATGGTGCCTAAGGCTTTCCAAATGGAGTAAGAATAATACATAGGAACCTAGAATAAAGTTATGAAATGTCCGATACAGTTGTAATGCAGACTTGATTTTTGAAAAGTGTGGCCAGTGAAGAGAAGAGCAAATGTGCTATACGATGGTGAGCAAAAGGTGTTGACAGGCGGGGCGTGGTGACTCACCCCTGTAATCCCAGCACTTTGGGAGGCTGAGGCGGGTGGATCATTTGAGGTCAGGAGTTTGAGACCAGCCTGGCCAACATGGTGAAACCCCGTCTCTACCCAAAATAGAAAAATTAGCGGAGTGTGGTGGCATATGCCTGTAGTCCCAGCTACTTGGGAGGCTGAAGCAGGACAATCACTTGAACCTGGGAGGCGGAGGTTGCAGTGAGCCCAGATCACATCACTGCCCTCCAGCCTGGGTGACAGAGTGAGACTCCGTCTAAAAGAAAAAAACAAAACAAAACAAAACAAAACTGGATATAGGGCAGTGCTTAGGTACAAATCAGAATTAAAACTACATTTCATATCTGCCCCAAACAAGTCACACAGCTTCAGCTAATATTGCTTGCTTCCGTTTGACCTTTATTCAACTCTATCACCTAGTAATTTAGTATTCCTAGGTAATTTCTCTTGAGCTCAGGTTAGAAGTTGTTATTTTTAGTTTCCAGAGTTGCAGAATTTTTTTTTTCAAATAGAGGGAAGTTCATAATGAGATTTTGAAGCCACCTAATCGTATATTACTTTGAAAAACTGGATATAGACTGGGCGCGGTAGCTCACACCTGTAATCCCAGCACTTTTGGAAGCCAAGATGGGTGGATCGCCTGAGGTCAGGAGTTTGAGACCAGCCTGGCCAACATGGTGAAACCCCGTCTCTACCCAAAATACAAAAATTAGCGGAGTGTGGTGGCATATGCCTGTAGTCCCAGCTACTTGGGAGGCTGAAGCAGGACAATCACTTGAACCTGGGAGGCGGAGGTTGCAGTGAGCCCAGATCACATCACTGCCCTCCAGCCTGGGTGACAGAGTGAGACTCCGTCTAAAAGAAAAAAACAAAACAAAACAAAACAAAACTGGATATAGGGCAGTGCTTAGGTACAAATCAGAAAGTTAGAGGTTGCTATTCATATCATTAAGAAATAATGTGTCTTATGAAAGAATGTAGCAGTTTACTGAAATAGAACTCATACCTAGTAATGTAATAATTTTATCTTTAATTGTCGGGAATTTAACTGATATTATGAAGTTCTAATTATAAGAACACTTATTTGAGGTTAAAAATGATCTTATTCTATCACTGCTTTGCCAGTAATTTGATCTCTCTGGAATAGTGGATTATTGTCGGTCCTGTGGGTATTTTAAGGAGAGGTCTCAGAAAACTGAAAATCATGTATGCTGGACCATAATCGTTCTTGTCACCCACTCTCATCTTTCTGTTTTTGTTTTGTGTTTTACTACCCCTCCCCTTTTACTAAGTAGTCTTAGTAGAAGAAAATTTGCATTAAGTTTGTCTTACTGTATTGATATGGCTCCAAATGTTTCTTAGCTCAGGGTCCTCCCCATTCACAGATAAAAGCTAACTAAGGCAAATCAGGTGTTTATTGCCCAAGAGTACTGTGAAACTATTCATGTAATAAAAAATTTGTGTTAGAATTTCACTGTCTTTAAATCCTGAACATCTTCTGTGAGTGTATCTGAAAGCAGGCAGACATCTTCAGTATTTAAGAAACCCTTTGCTATTCTGTGTGGTAGGCACTGTGTTAGTTGGAATTCAACTGTGAATACTCTAGCCAGACTTCTTGTCTGAATAGTCCAGAATAGGGGTCGCGCTAAACTTTCTTTCTTTTCTTTTCTTTCTTTTTTTTTTTTTTGAGATGGAGTTTCACTCTTATTGCCCAGGCTGGAGTGCATTGGCGCGTCTCTGCTCACTGCAACCTCCGCCTGCCGGGTTCAAGCAATTCTCCTGCCTCAGTCTCCCAAGTAGCTGGGATTACAGGCGCCCACCACACACCCAGTGAATTTTTGTATGTTTAGTAGAGACAGGGTTTCGCTGTGTTTGCCAGGCTGATCCTGAACTCCTGACCTTTGGTGATCCACCCTCCTCGGCCTCCCAAAGTGTTGGATTTACAGGGTGAGCCACTGCGCCTGGCCTGCCAAACTTTCTTAAATGGCTAGATGTTAAATATTTTAGGCTTGAGGGCCATCAGGTTTCTGTTACAACTAGTTGGCTGTGCCGCCATTGAAGATACAAGAATGGTGTGACTACGTTCTAATAACATTTTAATTCCCAAACAGGCCAGCTGGTTGCATTTGATCTGCAAGTAAAGTTTGCCTGACGCCTTACCTCGTCCAGAGGATAACGGGAGAGAAAAGGGATTCAAAGATAAAAATAATTTAGCTGGAATATATTTCTTTAAGTAAACTTATTACACTCAGTAAAGAGTCTTAACATTTTTACTTGAATTAAATAGTGGTAAAACAGGCTGGACACAGTGGCTCACGCCTGTAATCTTAGCACTTTAGGAGTTCAAGGCAGGCAGATTGCTTGAGCGCAGGAGTTCAAGACCAGCATGGGCAACATAGTGAGTCCCTGTCTCTAAAAAAAATACTAAATGATAATAATAATGGTAGAACAAAGTCAATTTTTTATTGAAACTTGACATTTTATTGGCATATGACAAAGTAGCATTAGTAGACTAGCTTGAACAGTACAGTAATATTCTGTCCTTGATGCCTTTCGCGTCATTGTAATATGAGCTTTCTGGTTGTTTTAGAATATGTTTTCAGCCTGAATACTATTCTAAAAATATAATTTACTGTCATTCATAACATAACAAATGACTCAGGTAGCTGCAAGGCAGTGAATTAAGCAGAATTAGATCATTTTTAAAATAATGATAAGAGCTGATGATGTAAAGTGAAGGTCTGTATTTAATTTGGGAGGGAAATGCCTATTTTTGTATATTCAAAGAGATGGAGTTTGACATCCCATCACAACTTGTTACAGGTTGAACTTGCCCCTGTTTTTTTTTTTTAACAGATCAAAAAGTTCCTTCCCTTGTGTTTCTTTTTTTTTCTTTTTTCTTTTCTTTTCTTTCCTTCTTTCTTTTTTTTTTTTTTAGAAGGAGTCTTGCTCTGTCACCCAGGCTGGAATGCAGTGGCGCGATCTTGACTCACTGCAACCTCCGCTTCCCGGGTTCAAGCGATTCTCCAGCCCCAGCCTCAGCCTCCAGCGTAGCTGGGACTACAGGTGCATACCACCACGCCTGGCTAATTTCTTGTACTTTTAGTAGAGACGGGATTTCACCGTGTTAGCCAGAATGGTCTGAATCTCCTGAGCTTGTGATCCGCGTGCCTCAGCTTTGCAAAGTGCTGGTCTCCTGTGTTTTTGTCAGCATTCCACAGCTGCTATAAAGTGTAGTGGTGGTATCGCATGCAATTTGTATACTTAATGTTTGGCCATTTGCAGTGGGCAAACTGGCTGTGTGGGGAGCTGGTGAGATGCTGCTTGTGGGGAGTTGTTTCCTATTACTCTGTTTTATCTTTGTTTAAATAAGAGTTCCTTTGTTCACTGTTTCCTCCACACAGAACAGAGGATTTATATCTTAGTGTTCATTCTCAACTTTCTTGTTTTCAAAGAGGAAAACATTTGCTTCGCTTGGCTCATTTCTTCTCCAGTGCACCCGGAGGATTTTGAAGGCTTATGCCAACAATTCTTTGGGGCAGTTGGAGTGTAACCATTGCTAAGTAGCAGTTCAGTACTAATGACACTCATTTTAGTTTAACAAATCATTGTGCGTGTTGCCATTTTTTATTAGGGAAAACATCTCTTTCCTCTTTTCCAAATACTCAACATGAGTCCTATGATGAGAGTGAAAAAGGAGTGAAAAAGGGTTGTGTTCTTGTTTCGCATCATCTTACCCAATCTGCTATTTTGTCCCTCTTCTATGTATCACTGAAATTTGGTTCTGATATGCTATTAGGCAGTGTACATTGCAGAGATTATGGATAACTGTCCGAATTCTGAATGCAGGCATGATTTGTTCAGCTCAGAGTGTTAAATTTCTGTGTTAGCTGCCAACATTTAAAAGTCAATTGATTTCCCTTTTTGTCCTCTGTATCATCTAGCCAGCGAATGCTAACTTTTCTTTAAATAGTGATGATTTTTCTTCCCCAGGCTAAAGACCTAATAGTCACACCAGCTACCATTTTAAAGGAAAAACCAGACCCCAATAATCTGGTTTTTGGAACTGTGTTCACGGATCACATGCTGGTGGTGGAGTGGTCCTCAGAGTTTGGATGGGAGAAACCTCATATCAAGCCTCTTCAGAATCTGTCATTGCACCCTGGCTCATCGGCTTTGCACTATGCAGTGGAAGTAAGTACATGGGAATTAAAGAGAGTGACGTGCTTGCACTTCACTGTGGGTACTAAATAGCTTCTCCTGCTAAGATAGCTGTTGTGCAGTGTAGGGCTTTATCATATTTACCAGGGGAAGCCGAAAATGTCTTTAAAAATTTTCCAGTAGACAGTTGGATTGAAGATAAATCTTAGCAGCTAATTTTTCAGATAATCTTGTATTTTCTGTGATGTCAATAAAAAATTATTTAGAGCAAACAGAAGGGACAGCTGGTGGGAAAATTGGCAATTAAAAAGCCAGCACTGTTGATATTTTAATATGTCACCTCTCTTCTTAGATCTTCTAATAATTGAGAAAGAGTCATTGAGGACCATATTATGATTAGATTTTAATGTTCACTCCATGTTTTCATGACCAGCAATAATGTCTAGTTATGCATGTTAAGGAACATGTAATTAAATGTCCTCCTTCAGGCATGAGTTGAAATAATTATAAGCATAAAATGTTCTTTCCCTGGGCCTTTTCAGGACACACAGTTAATCAGATGCACAATATATGTCCCATTATCTTGATTCTCATTGTATTTTACTTTTCAATGATTTGGACATCTTTCCCAGAATAATACGGGTGCTGGAAATAATAATAGTCTTCCTATTAAGTGTTAAAATATGGTAATAGTCTTCCTATTAAGTGTTAAAATATGGTAATAGTAAAATATTAATAGATATAATGATAAAATAATGACTTTTGTTTATTGAATTCCTGTAATACATTCTGTATTATGTTCCATATAGAATCATCTCATTTAATTACCTTCAGTGAGAAGGCATGTGATTAAGCATTCAGATTCTGAAGTCAGACTTCCTGGGCTCAAATTCAGTCTCAGTTGCTCTGCAGGAACCTTTATGACTTGGGGAATTTAATCATTTGTGCTTTAATTTCTTTATCTATAAAATTGGGGTAGTTATAATACCTATCTTATAGTGATCTCATAAGTATAAAATAAAGTAATTTAAGCATGTACGGTCATGTCTGGCACATAGTGAGAGCCCAGTTGTTAGCAATAATAATTAACCCTTGAAGCAGTGGTCTCATCCATTATAAAAGGAGGCTCAGAAGAGTTGCTTCTTGACTAATATTACACAGCATTAAGGGTGGAGCTGAGGTTCCAATGAGAAGCTTCTTTGTGTTATATAACCCCTAAATGTATACACCAAAATTACTAGGATGCTTTTGCAATTAACTCCTTCAAAATTATACATTCATATAATTTTGGAAAGATATTCACAGTCCATATATATCCACAAAATGTTGAATTTAGGAATCTAAGTTTCTGTTCCCATCTCTTCCTCTTAGGTCAATTTGAATGAGTTCTTTCATTATTTCCCACAAGCCCTCACCATGTCATAAGGTATAATAAAGAACATGTGAAATAAAGTGCATTCATTTCTTTCTTTCTTTCTCTCTCTCTTTCTTTCTTTCCTTTCTTTCTTTCCTTTCTTTCCAGACAGTCTCGCTCTGTCACCCAGGCTGGAGTGCAGTGGCACGATCATGGCTCACTGCAGCCTCAACCTCCTGGGCTCAAGCAATCCTCCTACCTCAGCCTCCTGAGTAGCTGGGAGCACAGACACATGTCACCATGTCTGGCTAATTTTTATGTGTTTTGTTGAGACTAGGTTTTGCTGTGTTGCCCAGACTGGTCTCAAACTCCTGGGCTCAAGCGGTCCTCTTGCCTTGGCTTCTTCAAGTGCTGGGATTACAGCCATGAACCACTGCACCTGGCGATGTGGTTTTAAATTTGAAAGAAAGAATATGTCCAAGCCCAAGTCACTGGTTCTCACACTTAATATGCATCAGAATCACCTGGCTACACCTCCAGAGTTTCTCATTTCTAACACGTTTTCAGGTCACGTTAATTTTGTCGCTCCAGGGACCACATTTTGGGAATTGCTGGCCTATGGGAAGTAAATGAGAAGTGATTTAATGTCATTTCTGGAAGTTAAAAAAGATTTTGGTGGTCACTGGTTTTTGAAAACTCTTTGAAGACTGGGTGGGGTGGTTCATACCTGCAACTTCAGCAGTTTCGGGGAGATGGGGTTCTTGGGAAATGAGCCCTCGACCCACTAGATCTGGTGCTATTTCCACGTAGATAATGTCAGAGTCGTTCAAACCAGAGTGCCTCCATCCTGAATAGGGGCTGGGTGAAAAAAGGCTGAGACCTACTGGGCTGCAATATGGTGAGACCCTGACTCTATTAAAACAAACAAACAAACAAAAAAAACCCCTCCTCTTTGGCCATCTATTTAGATGAGTTGGAATTCATTCTACTTTGATTAGTTTTGCCAATTTAGATTTTTGTAATTAGGGTAGTTTTAAAAAACTCTCAAATTACTGTTATCCTTTGTTAAAAACCAAAATCTTTTATTATTAGTCTTCTGCTTACAATATAAGTAAAATAAATGTTTTGTATTAATAACTGGATTGTATATTGCATAGTTACCACCATGTGACAAAATTAATAGCTTAAAATTACTAGCATCATTTAAAAATTATTTTTCATGTTTCTAGGGTTGACTAGGATGGCTTGGGGTCTGTCACATGGTTGCTGTCAGTGGCTGGTGTTAGAGTCGGCTTACAGGCTTCCTAACTCGTATAGCACTGGTAGTAGGGTCTCTTAGCATGCTAATGATTCATAATTTGTGTATAATGAACAGCGAGGATGACCAGAGGTCACTTTCATTGCCATCTGGGCTGCAAAACTCAAGGAGTTGAAGGCTCTTCCGGCATTATTTGTTCTCCATGTGGCCTCCTCAGCATGGCGGTCAGAGTAGGCAGCCTTCTTATGTGCTGACCTAGGGCCCAAAATCCGTATGTCTCAGCTGACTGAGCCCAGATGGAAGCTCTATTGCTGTTTACGCCCTAGCCTCAAAATTACTCTTTCAGGAAAAATGGTCCAACTGAGTTTTCCCTCTACTCTCACACCACCACCACAATAGTCAACATAGGAGACTTCTGTGACCAAAGATGTGGGGATTTCTCCCCACCACCGAGCAGTGAATCCCAGCTGGGTGTCCTCCAATTCAATTCCCACACTGTTGTTACAGGAAAGGGGTCCCAATCCAGACCCCACGAGAAGGTTCTTGGATGTTGCACAAGAAAGAATTCAGGGCGAGTCCATAAAGTAAAAGAAAATTTATTAAGAAAGTAAAGGAAAAAAAGAATGGCTACTCCATAGACAGAGTAGCTCTGACGGCGACTGGTTGGCTATTTTAATGGTTATTTCTTGATCATTTGCTAAAGAAGGGGTAGATGATTCATAAACTTCCCAGAAAAGGGATGGGCTATTCCTGGAACTGAGGGTTCCTCCCCCTTTTTAGACCTTGTAGGTTAACTTCCCATCATTGCCATGGCCTCTGTAAATTGTCATGACACTGGTAGGAGTGTCTGTTAGCATGCTAATGCATTATAATTAGCTTATAATGAGCAGCGAGGACGGCCAGAGATCACTTGCATTGCCATATGGGATTTGGCAGGTTTTGGCTAGCTTCTTTACCACATCCTGTTTTATCAGTGGGGTCTTTGTGACCTGTATCTTGTGCCAACCTCCTGTCTCCTACTGTGACCTAGAATACTAACATCCTGAGAATGCTGCCCAATAGGTTTCAGCCTTATTTTACCCAGCCGCTAATCAGGATGGAGTCGCTCTGGTCCAAACACCTTTGACATTATCCGCCTGGAAATAGCGTCAGATCCCTTGGGTTGGGGACTCATTTCCCAAGACCCTAACCACCCCCACCCGGCCCAGACACCAGTCACAAGTCCTGGCCTCTGGAATGTCTGACTGACTGGCATCAAGTTGGAGTTCCCATGACCCCCTCTTCTGGTTTGATTAATTTACTGGAGTGGCTCACAAAACTCAGGGAAACACTTAGGTTTAGTGGTTTATTATAAAGGATATTGCAAAGTGTACAGATGAAGCGATGTGTAGGGCGAGGTATTGGGGGACGGAGTGCAGGGCTTCCATGCCTTCCCTGGGTGTGCCACCCTCTAGGAACCTCCATATGTTCCACTATCCGGAAGCTCACTGAACTCATTCTTTTGGGTTTATATGGAAGCTTAACGTCAATATTCATTCCCCTGGGGTATGAGGCAGGACCCTCACTGGAGAGGGTTTTATATTTTATTTCATTATTTTTAAAATATAAGATTGGGTCTTGCTATGTTGCCTTGGGTGATATTGAATTCCTGGGCCCAAGTGAGCCTTGCACCTCTGCCTCCCAAAGTGCTGGGACAACAGGCATGAGCCACCCAGCGCCTTTGGAGAGGATCTTAAGACTCACAGTCAGAAAGGAGGACAGGAGGTCAGAGAGATTCTGCTTCCTGCCCCTGAGGCCTAACACACCCAGCATTATAACAAAAGACTGTAACAAGGGCTATGGGAGTTACCAGCCAGGAACTGTAAATCACACAGTATTATTTCTGCCTTACTCTTTTCAGTCATGATGGTTACAAAGGCCTGTCCAAGTTCAAAAGGAGGAAAAAAGCACTCCACTTCTTGATGAGGAAGGTCAGGGTTCTGGAAGACCCTGGGGGACTGGAAATATTGTATGGCTATTTCATGGAAAATACAGTCTGCGAGATACATCAGTGATAAATGGGGAGATATAGTGGATGTATCGTTTTCCTCTGAGTGCCAGATTGGGTTCTAGGACTTCACAGGCTAGATATTGAAGTGACTGCGTTGTCTAGGGTATATACCTTGGGGTTCGTCATTTCATGACGAACAAATTTAGGACAAAGACTCACACGAGAAGTTTAAGAGTGGAGGTTTACTAGCAGAAGAGAAAGAGAAACAGCTCTCTCTAGAGAGAGAGAGAGGGATCTTCAAGTGGAAAAGACCATCCAGCAGCGGATGAGCTGGATTTTATAGTCAGGTTTGAGGAGGAAGTGTCTGATTTACTTAGGGCTAACAGATTGGTTTGATCAGGTATGACGTTTACATAGCGCACCGGGAAGTCTGGTTGCCCCACCCTAATCTTATTATGCAAATGGGCTTGCCAGTTGATTGGCGCCATCTTGTCTGCTCCTTACTGTACTGGTGGCTGACAAAGAGAAGGGAAGATGGAGCCACCGTCTTGAACATGATTGACACAACTGTGGGTATCTATGTCTGCAGCTCGATTTTACAGGCTGCTCTTCGTTAGAAAGGGGCTGCTTTTCATTGAAACAAAAACCTTACTGAGGACTCTCATACCCTCACTATCTGCAGGTGATTTCTTCTTAACTCCTGTATCATCATTATTATAGTGTCATAGGAATCTAGGAAGTGTGATTGCCTTGTGGAGAGAACTTCAGGGTCCCTGGATTTTCTCACCAATCATATTCATTTCATTCCCTGTTTACCTGTTTAATAAATGTTGAGTGGCTACTATGTGCCCAGGACTGTGCAGGGTGCCCGGAATAGGATGGCAAGCAAACCAGCCATGACCTTGCTCTCAAAGAATTGTTTTCTTTCTTTCTTTTTTTTCTGAGACAAGGTCTTGCTCTGTCGCCCCAGCTGGAGTGCAGTGGCCTGATCTCAACTCACTGCAACTTCCACCTCCTGGCTTCAAGAGATTCTCCTCCCTCAGCCTCCCAAGAAGCTGGGATTACAGGTGCCCACCTCCACAACCGGCTAATTTTTGTATTTTTAGTAGAGACAGGGTTTCATCATGTTGGCCAGGCTAGTCTCAAATTCCTGACCTCAAGTGATCTGCCTGCCTCAGTGCTGAGATTACAGGCATGAGCTACTGTGCCTGGCCTGTTTTCTTTCTTTTTTAACCCCCACATGAAAAGTTAGGCAGGGATTTTATTTCAAAGAGTTTCTTCCCAAATATTGTGGTGAAACATCTATTCCATTTATGTTTCAGGCTTTTTCATAGATATTACTGTTTTTATTAGACTGATAGACTTAGGACATCACATGATTCAATGTCAACCTGACTTTTAAGTTCAATAATAGTTTCATTTTTTAAATGTAAAATTGAATAGGAGTAATATCCTTGAACATGTTTCTCCTCCAATCATCAGACCTATTGAGTCTAGAATCCATTTTATTTTGAGAGCTGCAACTACATGTGGTTTCTGTTAATATCTGAAAGTAATTTTTAATATCTGAAGGTTTCAAATAGTGATAATTGTGAAGGTTTCAAATAGTGGAGGAGAGACGCGAACTGTGAATAGGGAACGTGGATTAAAGGAAATGAAAAGTTGATAATAGGCACTTCATTTTCAGGTTTAAATAAATATTTAGTGAAATAAAGCATAATTTTAAAAAATAGATAAGACATGTATGTACTATTAATGTGTACTAATAAATGAATGCTCATAGTTGCCATCCAGATAAAGAAACAGAACAGTTGAACATCACAGAAGCCCTCGCATGTCCCATTCAAATCACAAACTCTGTATCTTTCTACTGGTAACCATTATCCTTACTTTTGTGATAACCTTTCTTGACTTTCGTTTATGGAGTGTGTGGATTCTTAACACTATAGTTTTGCCTCTTTTTGAACTTAATGTAAATGAAAAATAAATATATATTGTGTGTGTGTGCGCACGTGTGTGCGTGCTTGCGCACGTGTGAATACCCCTTATTGTTTGAGCTTAGTATTATGTAAGATCTATCCAGGAAGGACCAACCCTAACATTTATGGGGCCCGGGACCTACGTATAGACAGAGATGACATGGTCCACTCCATATCTCTTCCCATCCCAATTCTGCCCTATGCTACAAGGGGTCTTGCAGACACTGCATAGATACCCATACCACCTGCAGGCAGATGACCTTTGCCTGTCCTTTGGACTTAGGCCTGGGTACTCTACTAGTGGTGTTTGCTCTTGGGTTGATAAACCTGAAGGGTCCGTCAGGTTTTTATATATATATATATATATATGTGAAATATATACACATATATTTACATATATATATTTTGTATATACACACACACATATATATGTATATTTGTTTGTTTGTTTGTTTGTTTTGAGCTAGGGTCTCTCTCGTTCTCCCAGACTGGAGTGCAGTTGTGTGATCTCAGCTCACTGTAATCTTCACCTGCTGGGTTCAAGTGACTCTCCTGCCTCAGCCTCCTGAGTAGCTTAAATCACAGGCGTGTGCTACCATGCCTGGCTAATTTTTGTATTTTTAGTAGAGACTAGGTTTCACCATGTTGGCATGTGAGCCACTATGCCTGGCCTCTTTTTTTTTTTTTTTTAAGAGACAGGGTCTCACTATGTTGCCCAGGCTGGTCTTGAACTCCTGGCCTCAATAGATCCTCTGTCCTTGGTCTCCCAAAGTGCTGGCTCAGTCATTATGTTCTTTACTGCCATCCATTGCAGTATAAAAAGAGTAACAGTTTTCCCTCAGAATGTTCTTGGTGAAACAGTAACAATTATGATTTTTATTAAATCTTGGCTCTTGAGCAAATGTCATTTTAATATTTTGTGTGATAAAATAGCAAAGTCACATAAAGTACTTTTACATACTTAAGTACTATGGTTGTCTCAAGGAAAAGCAGTTGTGTGATTGTCTTGAGTTTGTAAGTGGTACTATTTTCATCGAGCACCGTTTTTACTTGAAAGAACAAAATATGAATATGAATGCAGATTTGGCCATTTGGCAGATTTTATTTATTTATTTATTTTTTCGAGACAAGGTCTTGCTGTGTCACCCAGACTAGGGTGCAGCTCACTGCAGCCTTTACCTCCTGGGCTCAAGTGATCCTCCTGCCTCAGCCTCCTTAGTTGCTGGGACCACAGGTGTACTCCACCGTGCCCAGCTAATTTTTAAATTTTTTGTAGAGACGAAGTCTCACCATGTTGCCCAGGCTGGTCTCGAACTCCTGAGCTCCAGCAGTCCTCTCGCTTCAGCCTCCCAAAGTGCTGGAATTGCAGGCGTGAGCCACGGTTTCCAGCTTGCCTTTTCGTATGTTTATTGGGTTGCTAAATATGTTCTTATTTGAAGTGCCCACTTGTTCAAGTTTTTGTTCACTTTTTTATTGCTGTCTTTATAATTTTTTGATGACAAGAAATACATTTAAATTAAAGGCAGTTTTGTCAATCTGCCTTATGTTTGAAATTTGTTGTGTCTTTAAAGACTCTTTTTCTGACCTTATATTATAAAGACATCCTAGAGTATTGATGTTGTCATTCAGAGTTAGGTCTTTAATCCTAGAAGCTGATTTTTGTATGAAGTAGGAGCCCAATTTTTTTCCACCTATGTATACCCAGTTTTCCCAGGACCATTTAAAAAGACAGTTCTTTCCCTTCTGATATGTCACGATGATACCTTTGTCATGTACACATGAGTTTGCTTCTGGATCTCTGTGTTCAGCTGTTTTACTTGGCTGCATAAATGCCACAGTCTTGGTCTCTCAGTCATTGTAAAGAGCCTTGCCTGCTAGGAAAGGTCCTTCCACTTTGTTCTCCAAGAGCGCCTTGGATATTCTTGGTCATTTTCTTTCCATGTAATTTTTAGATTTAGTTTATCAAGTTGATAAACTTTTGTCATGCAGGTTGTTAAAAGAAAATAAAATGCCCTAATGTGATTTTTTTTTTTTCATTTGGATTACATTGAATACATAAATCAATTTGGGGAAAATCAACATCTTTATAATATTGAGACTTTTTATCCATGAGCATGAAATTGCTTTCTACATTAATAATTTGGTAAAGTTTTATATTTTCCTTATGGATCTTTCACTTCTTTTGTTAGATTTTTCTCCACTTAAGTAGTCTATCTTTTAATTCTACTGTAAATAGTGTTTTTATTTTCTAACTGCTGCTGTTACATAGGAATATAATTTTGCATCTGGCCAGCTTGCCTAAACAGTTGATTTCCAAAGATTATCTGTCAGATTTTTCTGGGTTCTCTATCTCTGTAATTGTATCATCTATGTTTTATGATCTATGACAGTTATATTTTTTCATCTCCAAGCTGGTATTTTAAATTTCATTATTCTTGCTTTATACTGGTTGTACATACTTAAAGTGGTTGCAGTAGGCAATTTGCGATGTTCCCAATTTGGTAAGGAAAGCCTTTACATTTTACCATTAAGTATAACGTTTGTTGCGAGCTTATTATAGCTATCCTTTGTCACTTATATCTTTGTTTTTTAGTTGTTATCTAGGAAACTTGAAAAAATCATAAAAGTTAGTTTAATTTTATCAGATGCATTTGCTACATCTAATGAGATGATCATATAATTTTTTCCCCCATAAACTGTTAATATAATGAATCACATTAATTGATTTTTTAGAATGTTAAACCAATCTCCATTTCTGGGATGAATTCAACTTGACCATGTTGTATTAGCCTTTTGTATATCTTGCATCTATGTTACTGAATGAGATTATCATAATCTTTACATGCATTTTGAAGCCATGTCATTAAGTGCATACAATTTTTATTAAATTTTTAGTTGACAAATAATTGTGTTTATTTATGGAGTACAATATAGTGTTTTGATATATGTTTACATTGTAGAGTGACTAAATCAAGCTAATTAACATACTCAATACTGCACATATTTATCATTTCTTGTGGTGAGAACATTTGAAATTTAATCTCTTAGCAGTTTTGAAATATATGATACATTATTATTAACTATAGTCACCATGCTGTCCAATAAGTCTTGAAAACTTATTCCTCCTGTCTAATTGAAATTTTGTTCTCTTTGACCAACATCTCCCAATTCCCCAACCCCTAGACTCCTCTGGTAACCGCCATTCTACTCTCTACTTCTCTGCTTCCATCATTTTGACTTTCTCAGTCCACATATAAGTGAGATTGTGCAGTATTTGTCTTTCTGCACTTGACTTGTTTCACTTAGCGTAATGTCCAACAGGTTCCTCATGTCACTGTAAATGACAGAATTTTCCTTTTTATAGCTAAATAACATTCCATTGTGTATACATACCACATTTTCTTTATCCATTCATCTGTTGGTGGACAGTCAGGTTGCTTCTATATCTTGGCTATTGTGAATAATGCTACAGTAAACATGAGAGTACAGATACCTCATACTGATTTCAATTCCTTTGGATGGGGTCCCCAAACCCTGGGCTATGGACCAGCAGTGGTGTGTGGCCTGTTACGAACTGGACCGCACAGTAGGAGGTGAGCAGCTGCGGGTGAGCATTACCACCTGAGCTCCATCTCATCTCAGATCAGTGGCAGCATTAGGGTCTCATAGGAGCATGAACCCTATGGCGAACTGTGCATTGCAGGGATCTAGGTTGTGCGCCTTTATGAAAATCTAATCCCTGATGATCTGAGGTAGAATAATTTCACTTGGCAAACCTCCCCACGCTCATCCCTGTGGAAAAATTATCTTCCACAAAACTACTCCCTGGTGCCAAAAAGTTGGGGACCTCTGCTTTTGGATATATACCCAGAAGTTGGATTGCTGAAGCATATGGTAGTTCTATTTTAATTTTAATTTAATTTAGTTTAATTAATTTTTTGCACCTAGGTTGGAGTGCAGTAGTGCAATCATAGCTCACTGCAGCTTCCAATTCCTCACCTCAAGCCATCCTCCCAACTCAGCCTCCCAAAGTTCTGGAATTACAGGAACGAACCATCTCACCCAGTCTTATTTTTAGTTTTTGAAAGAATCTCAATAAGTTTTCCATAATGACTGTACTAATTTACACCACTACCCTCAATGTACAAGGGTTCTCACATCCTAATACTTATCTTTTATCTTTTTGATAATAGCCACTCTAAGTATGTATAGTTTTAAAATTATGAAGTTTAAATTGAACCTTAGGAAGTTGCCGCTCTGTTGCCAGGCTAGAGTGCACTGGTGTGATCTCGGCTCACTGCAATCTCCGCCTCCTGGGTTCAAGCAATTCTCCTGGCTCAGCCTCCCAAGTAGCTGGGACTACAGGCACACACTACCATTCCTGGCTAAGTTTTATATTTTTGGTAGAGATGGGTTTCACCATGTTGGCCAGGCTGATCTCAAACTCCTGACCTCAAGTGATCCAACAGCCTTGGCCTCCCAAAATGTTGGGATTACAGTCATGAACCATCGCACCCAACCTTGAAGTTGCCTTTTTTATCTTCAGTAGGGCTTCTTGGCTTAAAGTCTTTCGTTTTATAAATAGTAATGGAACCTTGCCAGTTTTATTTTAGAAATTATTTGCAGGTCAGGTGCAGTGGCTCATGCCTGTAATCCCAGCACTTTGGGAGGCCGAAGCAGGCAGATCACTTCAGCCTGGGAGTTTGAGACCAGCCTGGGCAACATGGCAAAACCTCGTCTCTACAAAAAATACAAAAAATTAACTTGGGTGTGGTGGTGCGCACCTGTAGTCCCAGCTACTCTGGAGGCTGAGGTGGGAGGATTGCTTGAACCCAGGGGGTAGAGGTTGCAGTGAACAAAGATCTTGCCACTGAAGTTCATTCAGCCTGGGTGACAGAGAAAAACTCTGTCTCAAAAAAAGAAAAAAATAATAAATAATAAAAAAGAAAGTATTTGCATGATATATCTTTTTCCGTCTTTTTGATTCAGATACTGTCAGCTGAGTCCAATCTAACAAACTTATCTTTTAACTGAAGCTTTAGTCCTCTTATATTTAATAAACCAATAATATATTTGCACTTAAATAAAACATCTAATTTTGTGCTTTTTAATTATACATGATTTGTATTTCTTTTTTTCTCACGTAAGTTTTTAGGGTATACATCTTTAAAGGCCTTACTTTTCCTTATCATTCAGTTTAACTTATTTTCTAATTTCCATTTTTGTTCTGTGACCTATGGTTTATTTAGTGGTGGATTTATTTTCCAAAATATGGATGGCATCCAGTCATATTTTTGGTACTGATTTCTTGCTTATCTTGTGGTTGGAAAATGTGTGAATTCTACAGCTGGTCTGTATAAGAGTTCTCTCTATGTCAGTTAGGGAAGTTTGTTGTTCCTATTGTTCATATCTTCCATATCTTTACTAAGGGTTAGCCTGTTTGTTCTATAAATTACTTAGAGAACCTGTGTTAAATTTTCCCACTAAAATTATTAATTTTTCTCTTTTCTCTGTATTTATCAGTATGTATCTACTGAAGTCTTTTCAAATCCCTGCTCAGTGGTTTGTTGGGGACAGCACTTTGTTTGAGGGAGGTGACATGGCCTAACATAGTATGGTCTTGAGCTGCTTGATTTCTGTGATTTAGGGACTGAACCAGCTCTAGTCACAGCTGGATTATCTACTATCCAGTATTCAAATGAACAAGATTAAATGAAAGGATATGGGGGTACTCTTTGGGGGCCACGGTGCCACAAGGCCTTTGGTTTCAACTTCCATTGCCTAGGGAATTAACCTGTGCTGCATGATTCTAGAGTTTTCTTCCTGCTCCCTTAAATAACGCCTAAATGTGTTATTCAGCAGTGTGGCTCCTGCTAAGCAGAGGAGAACTCGGAATTCCTACCAAATTCTGATAATAAAACAACTTTCCCCCACCTCAACCATTGTTTTTACCAGTCCAGTCAACTGTTAGCTTTCCTGGATTCAATGATCTCAAGTTGAGGTCAAGGTCAACAGCTTTATGGGATGAATAATATGAGCGCCCATAGGAAAGTCAGTCTCTTGAACACAGGGGTTGTTTTCGTGTAGTTACCCTCTAAGATTTTTTCTGTTTTATCTCCAGTTATTTGAAGGATTGAAGGCATTTCGAGGAGTAGATAATAAAATTCGACTGTTTCGGCCAAAACTCAACATGGATAGAATGTATCGATCTGCTGTGAGGGCAACTCTGCCGGTATGTAAATGTAGGAGTTTCTTTTGTGTTTCTTTTAATGTAATGAGTCATGTTGTTGACCACCAAATAATAATTTCTGAATAGTTAGATAAATATTCAGTCAAACCATAGGAACCATATGAACATTAACATTATTTCTGATCTACTTTAGTTAGGTAAAAATACAAGAAAATGGCTGGGCACGGTGGTTCACTCCTATAATCCCAGCACTCTGGGAGACTGAGGTGGGCAGATCACTTGAAACCAGGAATTCGAGACAGCCTGGCCAACATGGTGAAACCCCATGTCTGCCAAAAATACAAAAATTAGCCGGGTTTGGTGGCACATACCTGTGGTCTCCTCTACTTGGGTGGCTGAGGCATGAGAATTACTTGCACCTGGGAGGTGGAGGCTGCAGTGAGCCAAGATAATCACATCACTGCCATCCAGCCTGAGCCACAAAGACTGTGTCAAAACAAAACAAACAAACAAAAAAACCAAGAAAATAATATCACTTGGCAATTCCACAATTTTTTAAATCAGTGTCAGTGGGGGATTCATATGCATATGAGAGATGAAAGAATAAGGAAGAAAAATGTATCTCAAACTAAAATAACATTTGAAGACCACATGAAATTAATATTGAAAATGGAAAATATGGTGTGCAGCACAGGTAATTTGGGGATATTTTTGCCTAATTGCTTTAGATGCTAGCAAGATATAGTAACTTAATTATTTCGATATTTTATCTTAAGTAATGTTTTGAGATAAAAAGATATCAAAACAGTTTCTCATGGCCATTGAATCGTGGCTGTCACAGTGTTTGTTATGGAGCAGAAATCATTGTAAGATGGGTTAGATTTTTTTTTTTTTTGAGACAGTCTTGCTCTGTCATCCAAGCTGCAGTGGCACAATCTCGGCTCACTACAACCTCTACCTCCCGGGTTCAAGTGATTCTTGTACCTTAGCCTCCTTAGTAGCTGGGATTACAGGTGCATGCAGCCATGCCCAGCTAATTTTTTATTTTTATTCTTAGTGGAGACATGATTTCACCATGTTAGCCAGTCTGGTCTTGAACTTCTGGCCTCAAGTGATCTGCCTGCCTCTGCTTCCCAAAATGCTGGGATAACAGGCATGAGCCACCGTGCCCAGCTTCAGGGATTTAGCCCAAGCTACGCATTCAGGAAGCCCGAGGACAGCTAAATCCAAGTGCTCTTCATTCCTCTGCCTATTTTTGTAACCCGCATTTCACCCACCTCCTTTGGAGGCCATAATATAGTAGCAGAGGGGAAATTAAGGTAAATTCTTTGGACTAGGTCATAGTTTCGCTCTTCTACCCATTACAGCTAGATCACTGGGAAAAGATCTTTAAAATGGGGCCAGAAGGAAAGGGAAGTAATATTTGTTATACATCAATTTTGCTACCAACTGTGTTATGTGGTTTCACAATCCTTATCTGTGTAATCACAGCAGTAAGGCATTGCTAAGAAGGTTATTCGTTGTACAGTTTATTAGTGCCTTTGTACAGAGAAGAAAACAGTCCAGAGAGATTAAATGACTTGTCTGAAGTCACACAGAGCAAACGGACAGGGCACGAAATTAGATCCAGGTTTTTTTTATTTGTGGTCAAGTTCTCTTCTCACTGAATTCTGTCTCTAGACAGCAATACCAGGGGCTGAGGCAGGTGCTACAGGGTTCACCTATGTGATTGGCAGTCCCAGTTTCTATAACATTACTATACTACTATTGCTGTTACAGGTTAATATTTAAATAGACAAATTCTGACATCATGAACTTTACTCAGATGCTTATAACTGACTCATTTCTACCTTAGGTAACCCATCACATCCCTGAAAGTACGTTTCTCTGCCTTGGAAGTGAGCAGAGACTATTTAAATTATTTTATAAACTATCACCCATCTAGTAGATGTAATTTTTTTTCTTTAGAAATGAAGTACTCTTTGCGTTTGCCCATTTTCCTATTGGGTTATCTATCTCTTCACTGACTTTGGGGACATCCAAATATATATACCCGTTAAAATCCTTTGTTGAGCATGCTACCAATAACTTCACCCTGTTTGTTGCTTTCACATCTTTTGAAGAATAGAAGTCCTTACGTTTCAAGTAGTCACATTTTATCCATTTTTTCCTTTATGATTTGTGTTTTACAGCCCCCACTTAGGAATCCTTTCCTACCTTAAGATCACAGAGATATTTTGTGCTTTTTAATAAAAGTCTTAGTATGTTGTCACATTTAAGTATATCATCCAATCAGAACTGATTTGGGGATATGGTAAGAGGTAGGGATCTAATTTCTTATCTTTCACATGTAGATGGCTCATCATCCCATCACAATTTTTGGGGGGAAAATCACAGAAAAAATGGTTTGGTTTTATTATTACTTAAAAAGCTTTTTCTATTGGTACCATAAATTTACATATTTATGAGGTACATGTGATGTTTTCATGCATGCATATACTGTGTAATGATTAGAATAAATATGAAATAAATAAATAAAAATTGGGCCGGGTGCGGTGGCTCACGCCTGTAATCCCAGCACTTTGGGAGGCCGAGGTGGGTGGATCACGAGGTCAGGGGTTCGAGACCAGCCTGACCAACATGGTGAAACCCCATCTCTACTAAAAATACAAAAATTAGCTTGGCATGGTGGCGGGCGCTTGTAATCCCAGCTACTCAGGAGGCTGAGATAGGAGAATTGCTTGAACCCAGGAGGCGGAGGTTGCAGTGAGCCGAGATTGCGCCACTGCACTCCAGCCTGGGCAAAAGAGCAAGACTGCATCTAAAATAAATAAATAAATAAATAAATAAATAAATAAATAAATAAATAAATAAATAAATAAATAAATATTAGGATAATTAGGATATCCATCACCTCAAACGTTTCTTATTTCTTTGTGTTGGGATTATTATTACTTTTTTTGTTTTGATAGTCTAAATGCTTCAGTGAGGATCATTTATTATTGTCACATTATGAGAAAATTCTGTCATTTGTTATGTTTTTCATTCTTTCAGGTATTTGACAAAGAAGAGCTCTTAGAGTGTATTCAACAGCTTGTGAAATTGGATCAAGAATGGGTCCCATATTCAACATCTGCTAGTCTGTATATTCGTCCTACATTCATCGGAACTGAGGTGCAAACTGACTCCTTATTTTGGGGTACTTTGCTGGGCAAATTATTATTGGAGGTAGCAAACATTTTCTGTAAAGAGCCAAACAGTAAACATTTTTTGACTTTGTGGCCATATAATTTCTAAGAAGAAATTAGATCCCTACCTTTTACCGTACCCCAAAATCAATTATAATTCGATTGTATACTTAAATGTGACAAAATACTAAGATGTTTATTAAGAAATACAAAATATCTCTGTGACCTTAGGTAGGAAATGAATTTTTTTTTTTTTTGAGATAAGGTCTCTCTCTGTTTTTATTTTTATTTTTATTTTTTCCCACTTTGTCGCTTAGACTGAGGTACACTGATGTGATCATGGCTGACTGCAGCCTTGACCTCTTGGGCTCAAGTGATCCTCCTGCCTCAGCTTCCCCAGTAACTAGTACTACAGCATGTGCCACCATGCCTAGCTAATCTTTAAATTTTTTATAGAGATGATGTCTCACTCTATTGTCCTGGCTGGTCTCAAACTCCTGGCCTCTAGCAATCCTCCCACCTTGGCCTCCCAAAGTGTTGGGATTACAGGCGTGAGCCACTTCACCTGACCAGAAAGAATTCTTAAACTCTGCCGTTTCAGTACTAAAGCAGCCACAGACAGCACATAAATGAATAAATGCAGTGCTGTTTGCCTTGCCCGATTAAGACTAGTCATGATATTCTAAGTTTACAAGTGCAGTGCCTCCCATTGTGGCAGCACTTCTCTGAGGTAGAAATGGTTTTAAAATTTCGGGGAGGGAGAGCTGCTACTTTTCATTTTCCTAAAGTCTTGGAATTACTTGGCATGGAGTGAGAATGGAGAAAAAGGGTGAAAATAAAGTTCACATAGAAAAATGGTGAAAATAAAGTTCACAGTGGGAGTTAAGGAAGGAAATTGAAGAGCTGGGATGGTAGGTTTAAATAACATGACTTTATGATTTCCTGGTGGGTCACAGTCTCTTCATTGGGTGCCCTTGTGAACAAAGGCATGGATTGGGTATGCCTGGAGGGGCCAAGGCCTTTGAGTGGATGAGTGTGTTTATATGAAGATCCTATCACTTGTCTCTGGTATCTGCTAGGCAGCGGTGGCTTGAGAGTGGGTGATATTGAGGGATAATTGATGGAAGGAGATTGAATGTGGCTGGCGGGTAAAGAGAGTGGGAACATATGGAGACATTCGGAGTAAGAGAGTGAGGTAGGGTGCTTTTGCTATAGCCTAGCCATTCTGTTCTCTACTAAGTGTTGTGGAGTTACCAGGTTTTCTACGAGGCTGTATGAATGCACAAGGTAGAGAGATATATAGGGCCATGGAATAAATACCGAAATGTTTTCTTTGGTATCCTTGATACCTTTCGAAAGCCTTTTAAGGATCTAGATAATAAATTTTGTGAATTGCAGTCTCTCTGACAAGTTTTAAAGAATAGGGACAATTTTAAAAAGTCATCTACTTTCATAAGGTTTTTGACATTTTAAGATAATTGAACCTTTTTTTTTTTTTCAACTTTTAAGTTCCAGGGTACTTGTGCAGGTGTGTTATATAGGTAAACGTGTGCCATGGTGGTTTGCTGCACAGATCAGCCCATCACCTATTAAGCTCAGCATCCATTAGCTATTCTTTCTGATGCTGCCCCTCCTCATGCCCCTCCCAACAGGCCCCAGTGTGTGCAACTTCCTGCATGTGTCCATGTGTTCTCATTGTTCAGCTCCCACTTAGAAGTGAGAACATGCAATGTTTGGCTTTCTTTTAATACTATTTTTAACTTTATGATAGGAAGAAGTACTTTTTAAAGTTGGTTGAAACATTGTTACTGATCTTAAAGCACTACTTTCCAGTTATTCTGAGATACTTTCTCAGTCTAAGATCTGATACTGCTATTCCTGGTTTGTTGAGAGTTTTTGTCATGAATGGATGTTGGATTTTTGTCAATTGCTTTTTCTGAATCTCTTGACATGATTATGTGGTTTTATACTTTATTACATTATTAATGAATTATATCAATTTATTTTTGGATGTTAAATCAACCTTACTTTCCTAAGCTAAATCCTACTTGGTCATTGTGAATAATCCATTTTTTTATCTCTTGCTGTATTCAGTTTGCTAATGTTTTAATAAGTTTTGTGTCACTGTTCATGAAATATATTGATCTAGTTTTCTTTTTTCTTTTTTTTCTTTCTTTCTTTTTTTTTTTTTTACATCTCCCTCCTCTTCCTCTTGATCTAGTTTTCTAATACAGCTGCACTCCAACTTACAATGGTCCTACTCAGAATTTTTTGACTGTGTGATGGTGTGAAAACAATATGAGTTCAGTAGAAACTTAGAGTACACATACCATTCTGTTTTTACACTTTTAGTACGTATTCAATAAATTATGTGATATAATCAATATTTTATTATAAAATAATACAGTTTTAGATGATTCTGCCCTACCATAGGCTAATGTAACTGTTCCGAGCACATTTAAGATAGGATAAGCTAAGCTATGATGGATGTTTGGTAGGTTAGGTATATTAAATGCATTTTCACCTTAAGGATATTTTCAACTTAGGAAGAGTTTATTGACTTGTAACCCCATCACAAGTTGAGGAACATCTATGTATCTAACTCTATGATTTAG
The DNA here is from genome assembly GCF_000951045.1 of Mandrillus leucophaeus. Taxonomy (NCBI): domain Eukaryota; kingdom Metazoa; phylum Chordata; class Mammalia; order Primates; family Cercopithecidae; genus Mandrillus; species Mandrillus leucophaeus. The sequence continues at coordinate 1,936,196 of NW_012104932.1, read as the reverse complement.
TAAATTCTTCAGACTGCCAAAATCCTA
>NW_012104932.1:1934307-1935142 GCF_000951045.1 Mandrillus leucophaeus | reverse complement strand
TAGTTAGATTAACTGGGTCTTACGTCCAAAAGATATTTTGATTTCTTTGAATGAATAAATCTATGTTAGGCTACTGTATTAAGTTTTATAAATACCTAGTTGATCACTTGTGTCCGGTCTCTATTCCCTGGTATGGTAGTCACTGTGTGTATGGAACATTGAGGATTCTATAATGGACACGATTGTTTTGGGCCCCAGCCCAGACTCAAATCTAAATGTGTAGAGCCAGGATCAGAGACTCTGTGTTCAACAAACGCTCCAGAGATTTCATAACCACTTTTAAAGGAATCACCATCCCAAACCTTGTTAAGGAATGAAATATATGTCTGCCAGTAATTTCAGTGCTTTAAATCATTGAAAGTTGAACTTTTAATGGCACCAAAGTGGAAATATTTATGTAATTGAAAACTAAACTTCGTCCTAATGGCAGTGATGAGTTCACTTCCATAGGCCCTGATACAACAGTCTAATATTATTGTTTTTCACACTAAATAAGATTCAGTCGCTGCCATATAATTAGGGAGTGGCTCTGCTACTGGAGTTAAAATATTTCATTATGTTTGCCAAGCTCTGCCTCTTTACATATTTTATAGTTAACTGATCCTTCATTTTTATTTTATTTTATTTTATTTTATTTATTTTTGAGACAGAGAGTCACTGAGTTGCTCAGGCTGGAGTGCAATGGTACAGTCTTGGCTCATTGCAACCTCTGCTTCCCGGGTTCAAGTGTTTCTCCTGCCTCAGCCTCCTAAGTAGCTAGGACTACAGATGCATGCCACCATGCCCAGCTAATTTTTGTACTTTTAGTAGAGACGGGGTTTCACCGTGTTGGCCA
>NW_012104932.1:1932791-1934257 GCF_000951045.1 Mandrillus leucophaeus | reverse complement strand
TCTATATGTTTTTCTTTCATGTCCTTTTCATAGTTAGATTAACTGGGTCTTACGTCCAAAAGATATTTTGATTTCTTTGAATGAATAAATCTATGTTAGGCTACTGTATTAAGTTTTATAAATACTTAGTTGATCACTTGTGTCCGGTCTCTATTCCCTGGTATGGTAGTCACTGTGTGTATAGAACATTGAGGATTCTATAATGGACACAATTGTATTGGGCCCCAGCCCAGACTCAAATCTAAATGTGTAGAGCCAGGATCAGAGACTCTGCGTTCAACAAACGCTCCAGAGATTTCATAACCACTTTTAAAGGAATCACCATCCCAAACCTTGTTAAGGAATGAAATATATGCCTGCCAGTAATTTCAGCACTTTAAATCATTGAAAGCTGAACTTTTAATGGCACCAAAGTGGAAATATTTATGTAACTGAAAACTAAACTTCGTCCTAATGGCAGTGATGAGTTCACTTCCATAGGCCCTGATACGACAGTCTAATATTATTGTTTTTCACACTAAATAAGATTCAGTCGCTGCCATATAATTAGGGAGTGGCTCTGCTACTGGACTTAAAATATTTCATTATGTTTGCCAAGCTCTGCCTCTTTACATGTTTTATAGTTAACTGATCCTTCATTTTTATTTTATTTTATTTTATTTTATTTTATTTTATTTTATTTATTTTTGAGACAGAGACTCACTGGGTTGCTCAGGCTAGAGTGCAATGGTACAATCTTGGCTCATTGCAACCTCTGCTTCCCGGGTTCAAGCGTTTCTCCTGCCTCAGCTTCCTGAGTAGCCGAGACTACAGATGCGTGCCACCATGCCCAGCTAATTTTTGTACTTTTAGTAGAGACGGGGTTTCACCATGTTGGCCAGTCTGATCTCGAACTCCTGACCTCAGGTGATCTGCCCATCTCGGTCTCCCAAAGTGCTGGATTACAGGCATGAGCCACCATGCTCGGCCCCTTTCATCTTTAATAATCTTCATAGACACGTACTTGTTGTACCAATGTTTTTGTGCAGTTCCTCATGATCAATAATTAAAACAATTACTAAAATCCTTATAGATTTATGATGATAATAAACAGAAGTATGTATTACTGAAACATGTTTAATTAACTGTTCGTATATAACCAGTGAGTAGGGATTGTCAATTAAAAATGCCAGGCTACCAGTGCGCGGAAAGTTGAAGAAAAAAAAACCTGAAATTCAGAATACTCCAAAATCTGAAACTTTTTGAGCACTGACATGACGCTCAATGAAAATACTTGTCGGAACATTTCAGATTTCATTTTTTCAGATTAGGGATGCTGAATTGGTAAGCGTAATGCAGATTAATCCGAAATCTGAAAAAAATCCTAAATCGAAAACAGTTTTGGTCAGAAGCTTTTTGGATAAGGGATAGTCCAAACTTTTTGGACTGAAGCTTTTTGGATAAGGTATATCCTATAATACATAAAT
>NW_012104932.1:1931640-1932741 GCF_000951045.1 Mandrillus leucophaeus | reverse complement strand
TCACTTGTCTCTGGTATCTGCTAGGCAGCGGTGGCTTGAGAGTGGGTGATATTGAGGGATAATTGATGGAAGGAGATTGAATGTGGCTGGCGGGTAAAGAGAGTGGGAACATATGGAGACATTCGGAGTAAGAGAGTGAGGTAGGGTGCTTTTGCTATAGCCTAGCCATTCTGTTCTCTACTAAGTGTTGTGGGGTTACCAGGTTTTCTACGAGGCTGTATGAATGCACAAGGTAGAGAGATATATAGGGCCATGGAATAAATACCGAAATGTTTTCTTTGGTATCCTTGATACCTTTCGAAAGCCTTTTAAGGATCTAGATAATAAATTTTGTGAATTGCAGTCTCTCTGACCAGTTTTAAAGAATAGGGACAATTTTAAAAAGTCATCTACTTTCATAAGGTTTTTGACATTTTAAGATAATTGAACCTTTTTTTTTTTTTCAACTTTTAAGTTCCAGGGTACTAGTGCAGGTGTGTTATATAGGTAAACGTGTGCCATGGTGGTTTGCTGCACAGATCAGCCCATCACCTATTAAGCTCAGCATCCATTAGCTATTCTTTCTGATGCTGTCCCTCCTCATGCCCCTCCCGACAGGCCCCAGTGTGTGCAACTTCCTACATGTGTCCATGTGTTCTCATTGTTCAGCTCCCACTTAGAAGTGAGAACATGCAATGTTTGGCTTTCTTTTAAAACTATTTTTAACTTTATGATAGGAAGAAGTACTTTTTTAAGTTGGTTGAAACATTGTTACTGATCTTAAAGCACTACCTTCCAGTTATTCTGAGATACTTTTTCAGTCTAAGATCTGATACTCCTATTCCTGGTTTGTTGAGAGTTTTTGTCATGAATGGATGTTGGATTTTTGTCAATTGCTTTTTCTGAATCTCTTGACATGATTATGTGGTTTTATACTTTATTACATTATTAATGAATGAATTATATCAATTTATTTTTGGATGTTAAATCAACCTTACTTTCCTAAGCTAAATCCTACTTGGTCATTGTGAATAATCCATTTTTTTATCTCTTGCTGTATTCAGTTTGCTAATGTTTTAATAAGTTTTGTGTCACTGTTCATGAAATATATTGATCTAGTTT
>NW_012104932.1:1927698-1929625 GCF_000951045.1 Mandrillus leucophaeus | reverse complement strand
TCCTAAGTAGCTAGGACTACAGATGCATGCCACCATGCCCAGCTAATTTTTGTACTTTTAGTAGAGACGGGGTTTCACCGTGTTGGCCAGTCTGGCCTCGAACTCCTGACCTCAGGTGATCTGCCCACCTTGGCCTCCCAAAGTGCTGGATTACAGGCATGAGCCACCATGCTCGGCCCCCTTCATCTTTAATAATCTTCATAGATACATACTTGTACCAATGTTTTTGTGCAGTTCCTCATGATCAATAATTAAAACAATTACTAAAATCCTTATAGATTTATGATGATAATAAACAGAAGTGTATATTACTGAAACATGTTTAATTAACTGTTCATATATAACCAGTGAGTAGGGATTGTCAATTAAAAATGCCAGGTTACCAGTGCGTGGAAAGTTGAAGAAAAAAACAACCTGAAATTCAGAATACTCCAAAATCTGAAACTTTTTGAGCACTGACATGATGCTCAATGAAAATACTCATCGGAACATTTCAGATTTCATTTTTTCAGATTAGGGATGCTGAGTTGGTAAGCGTAATGCAGATTAATCCGAAATCTGAAAAAAATCCTAAATCAAAAACAGTTTTGGTCAGAAGCTTTTTGGATAAGGGATAGTCCAAGCTTTTTGGACTGAAGCTTTTTGGATAAGGTATATCCTATAATACATAAATACATAATACAGGATAATAACTGACCTGAATGTATAGCATCAGTATGGTACACAAATATTTAAATCCATGTACTTTGTTGGTTGTTATATTATATAAACTTCTTGTAAAAAGTTTAGAGAGTAAAAGCATTCACATTACCAAAAGATTTCTCATATTTATAAAAAGGATTATAGTAGCATTTAAATCAGTATCTCCTAAAGTATTTATTTATGGGTTGTTAAATCTAGAAGAGAAGCTACAGACTGGAGGGCTCTAAACTACTGCTGATTACATATCAGTTGGGAATTAAGAGAAAATCTCAGATCATAATATTTAAATAAAAAACATTTACATGAATGATTTCTAAATTTTCACTTTACTAGACAAGAAACTAAAATTACATGACTGTCATGTTCAATATTGGATACCTAACAGCGCTACATCCAAAGAAGCCAGCTTTTACTGATTTTAACCTCACTCTGTTTAGTAACTCCATGCAAGTACAGTGGTATAAACACATGTGTACACACAGACCCCGACCTTTATTTCCTCGGGGATTCTGGTACGTGTAGAGGTGCCTTGATCACAGTCAATAGCAGAAATATGCACAACCACAAGCTCTGAAATTCCATTTGATCGTTGCTCTTAGCCTCCCACTCTTTAGGCATATCTCAGTCCCATTTCATCCCATTCTCTCCATTTGGGAGGTGGTAGAGTGAGACAATACTAAACTATACCAGGGGTGAGAATACGTGTCTTTGAAAAAGGTAGCATCTGATGCTAGAGATAGCCCTGGAAACTGTCAGGAGTTAGCCCACCCAGCACCTGTGACCAGATCCCAGGCTATCCACCACAGATTTGCAAGCTACCTGCAGATTTGACTTTTTCAAACATACTCAAAGACAAGCTGACTTTGGCTAATGCAGAGGTTGATTAATTCCTCAAATTCAGTAAACTTTGTACTCCTATGCTTGGATTGTCCATAAGTACGTTTCTGGAGTTGAGCTCAACTAGAAAGAAGCTGTCTGCATTTAGTTAATACCAGCACTGGATGCACACAATACAATTTGAATAATGTAGAACAACATTTTAATCATCTCTCATAAGCAATTCCCCCATTTGAGAAATGATTTGGGAAATCTTTCGTTATGAAATGTTCATTAGAAGTCCCATTTTAAAACCCTGCTGCCATTTTGTGAGTGGGCAGAAGAAAGGCTGGAGATGAGGTTTGTCAGTCTCAAATGGTTCACTCCTTCATTTCTGGTTCACTCCACA
>NW_012104932.1:1923746-1925593 GCF_000951045.1 Mandrillus leucophaeus | reverse complement strand
AACATATATACATACATACACACAGCCAGTGAAATCTCAAGTTCAATTACAATGCTTCTAAGTTTAGGACATCTATTTTCATTTTGGCAGAGAAAATATCTGGTAAAAAATTCGAGTAGAACCAGAGGTATACAATAGATGGGAAGTTTCCTTTTCACTCTCACACTCTCATTTCAATCCAGGGTTCTACAATTCACCTCCTTCCAAGCAGTTTCTATTGACAACTTTTCTTATACCCTTTCAGAAATACACACACACACACACACACACGCACACAGAGACACACACACACCCCCTTACATGTATTTGTACGTTATCTCTCTTTTTACAAAATTGGCAGTGATTCTTTGTCCTGTTTTTGCCACTACTCAAAAATTTTAAAACAAATACCCATAAACATACAATTTAAAGAAAAGAATGAAAGTGAAAATCTATGGACCCAACACATCATTAAAATGAGAGCATGATGAGTACAATGGAAAGGCTTTGTGTACCTTTCTCCTTTGCCTACCTTCCCTCTCCAATAGAGTCAACCATGTTGGGGGTTATAGCAGTTCCTTCTTTATGTCCCCCCATCTCCCATCTGGTATGACATTCTGTTTTACTACAGATGGACATTTTGGCAGACGTATGTAGTTGCTTCTCTTTGGTATTTACCTAGGAGTTGAAATGCTGGGTCACAGGATGTGTGTATGTTTCGCTTTAGTAGATACTGCTGTTGTAGGACTTTCTCCTTAGTTTAGCTAAAGATGGGGTCCTTGTCCCACGGCCATGAAAAATTAGGCTCGCAGCTAATTTGAAAGGTGAGAATAATGGAATCTATTGGGAAAAAAGGGACACAGGGATTCTCCACAAAGCCAGGGTCCTGCTAGTGTGCTTCTTGCCTTGCAGATTGTATCCCAGGTACCGCCCAGGAAGAGGAGGGGCCAGGCTCCTCCCCACTCTGAACGGTGTGAACGTCTGTGGCTCCCCAGTGTGCAGTCCTCCCGGTGTGCAGGCCGGTTGGAGTTTCTCTGGGGATCCCTTCCCACCTGGCTCTCTCACTGCCATACTCCCAAAGTGCTTATACCAGTTTACTCTCCCGTCAGTGGTGTATGTATTTGCTTTGTTTCTTTGCCAATACTGATCCTGTCTTACTAACTTTCTCATTCTGATGTGTACAGTCTTGTGTTATTTGTCATTTAATTTCCCTGAGAACAAATTATGTTGAGTACCTTTTCATATGTTTACTAGCTACAGAAGTCCTCTTGTGAAGTGCCTTTGCATGTCTTTTGTCTTTTAAATTTTTTGCATCTTTGTATATTCTAGATATAAATCCTTTGTCTGATATACGTATCACAAATAACTTCCTAGTCTGTGGCAAATGCTATGTTGGATAAATGTACTGCAAATAGCTTCCCAGTCTGTGGCTAGCTTCTGTGTCTGTGTCTTGCTTTGTCACTTTCTTTCTGATATCTTTTGATGAACAGAAGTACTTAAATTTAATGTAGTTAAATTTTTATGTTTTATAGTTTTTATGCATTTTAAAGACATTTTTTGTTACTCCAAGGTCATACAGGTTAAAGAAATTCTTACTCCAAGAACATTCTTTTAAAGTTTTGCTTTTTTTCATTTAAATGAAATCCATATGAAAGTGAACTTTGTATCAAGTAACGGATTCAATTTCTTTTTTTTTCTACTTAGAGACCAAGTTGTCCCATCACCGTTTATTGAGTGGTCTATACTTTCCTCTCTGATTACAGTGCCAGTTTTGATATGTCAAGTTTCCATAGATGAAGAGTATTTTGGGGCCTCTATCTGTGCCTTCCTTTTTAAAAAATATAAACAGTGGTGATACTATGAACAAT
>NW_012104932.1:1918859-1920838 GCF_000951045.1 Mandrillus leucophaeus | reverse complement strand
ATTTTCTTTATTAGTTGCCTCTATTTGTGCTTTTACATCTAATCATCTTTTTCCTTTACAATTAGTTTCTATGAACAGAAGAATCTGAAAGATTTAAAGACTAGTTAGCACAGCAGCAATTTATAAATCATTAATTTGGGTACTGTCCATACCTTTAATGTGTTCTTTTTCATAGTCCTATTTGAAATACATATACATATATATATATTCCATTGTTCATAAATAATATTCAGTTTTATTTGCATAACTCAATATATTTTATATTAACAGCTCCCTTTTTAGTGTCTTGAGACATCGAGTCTGTGTTTAGAGATACAGCCCGTTTGCCTTGATTTTAGCCTGTTATAGTCAGCTTATTATTATCTGGCCACTCTTACCAATGAGTACCATCTTGAGGCTGTTCTTGCTCATTTCAGCTTTTACAGGGGATGTTTTTTGCTCTTTGGAGTTTTGGTACACCAGGTTATTAATTATGCTCCTCATTCGTGGTACTTCCATCATGGAGCATATAAAGTCCCTCTCTTTGTTTTATTCTCTTCTGTCTTCATTCACCAGTCTCATTTCCTCTCTCTCCACTAGAAATCATTCTTATGTATCAGATTAATATTACTTTGGCTTATATGTGTTTTTAAAAATCTCATCACTTTTTATACATGTAATTTTAATTTATGTAAATGAATTTGTCCTACAGATTTCATTGTGTTTCTTCCCTTTTCCGCCCAGCGCTGTGTGTTCCATTTCTATCCAGTCTACTATGTGTACAACAAGTCCGTCATTTCTGACTGCTGCATAGTTCATGATGTGAGGCATCTTCTACATTGTATCCCAGTTCCCTAACTGGAATCCCAATTCCCTGCTGCCTCACACAATGCTCCAGTGAACAGCTGGAAAATCATACAACCCAAGGAATTATTGAAAGTGATTATATCCCAGCAAAAGGCCCAGGCCCATCTTACACTTCCACCCCAGTAAGGTACTGCTACTTTTCAGGAATGGCCTGGTCTCCTTGGTGAAACTGGCATTTGGTCTGTTGTCATCACTGTCCTCTGGCATCTGAAGTGACCCCACATGTCAGGCACTGTGTTCAGTGCTTTCCATGCACTAACTCTGATAACAATCTTTTTTTTTTTTTTCTTTTTTTTGAGACAGAGTCTCCCTCTGTTGCCCAGGCTAGAGTGCAGTTGCATGATCTCAGCTCACTGCAACCTCCACCTCCCGAATTCAGGCGATTCTCCCGCCTTAGCCTCCCCAGTAGCTGGGACTACTGGCGTGCACCACTGCTGGGCTAATTTTTGTATCTTTGGTAGAGACGGGGTTTTACCATGTTGGCCAGGCTGGTCTTGAACTCCTGACCTCAGGTGACCCACTCGGCCTCCCAAAGTGCTGGGATTGCAGGCATGAACCACTGAGCCCAGCCTGATAGCAATCTCGTCAGCAGGTGCTGCTGCACTATTTTAGGGATGTGGAATTGAGGTCCAAAGAGGTGAAATAAGAGCCTGTTATGCTCTTAACCTCCATCCTGCAACATCTCTTATATGTCGGTGCCTGCATTAAGTCTAGGGATACTGTGCTGAGCAAAAACTATCTTCTTGCTTTCACAGAGCTCGGTGTCTGGCAGGGAGTCAGACTTTCGTAATATAAACCCACTAAATGAGTGCATATGGATGGCGGTCACTGCTGTGAAGAAGTGGAAGTGGTTAGCATGGAAACATAGCCCTGATGGGGGCGACTAAGTTCTTTCCCATCTCATTCTACTATTTCTACTTTCATCTCTACTTTTTTCTTTTCTGAGCTATCAGCTTTCTTGCTCTCAACTATATTTGATGTATTTAACCAGATTTTATATATTGTATTATGTATTTTATAACATGTATATATATCATATAACATATATACATACATACACACAGCCAGTGAAATCTCAAGTTCAATTACAATGCTTCTAAGTTTAGGACATCTATTTTCATTTTGGCAGAGAA
>NW_012104932.1:1902141-1916596 GCF_000951045.1 Mandrillus leucophaeus | reverse complement strand
GTTTCACCATGTTGGTCAGGCTTGTCTCGAACTCCTGACCTGAGGTGATCTGCCCACCTCGGCCTCTCAAAGTGCTGGGATTACAGGCGTGAGCCACCAGCCAGCTTTATCTTTTTAAAGGCTTCTTCCTATTGTGGGTTTCATTAGAGGGCTTGTTTGTTGCTTTGCAAGAAAACACTGACTTGCTTTTGTTTAATAGTCTTATAAATATTTGTTTCACTAATGTCAAATACATGCCGTGCTCCTGCTTTTGGGCTTTTCTGGGCAGTAACTTTTCTTCTCAGTGCTAAATCATAAGTTTTTAAAGACATTTAGCATGGCACACTCAACGTGCATCACCAATGCCCATAGCATTGGAAGTATCATCAGTATCAACAGCTGTGACCATGTTTGGCAATGACCGCTTTGCCGTAACTGCTGCTTAGCCAATAACAATTGTGGAATGTTGAGTCCAGATTTCAAACATGTTAAAAGTAAAAAATATATATATTTTAGAGTCTGTAAAACATGGTAGCATAAATTATATAACCAGTCTCTTACTGATCTTGATCAACCATATACCACAAATATAAGAACTGTTACTAGTAAATTGAGTAAAGCAGGAAAATTAAATTTGGTCTCTTGTTGATCAACCATTAGATTGTTGATACAACCATTATAATGTTGATCAACCATTAGATTGTTGATACAATTATATTTGGTGTATTTAACCAGATTTTATATATTATATATTTTATAACATGTATATGTATCATATAACATATACATATACATACATACACACAGCCAATATAATTTCACTCTCAGTCTCTTGTTAACCATTATATTGTTGATACAACAAATATGGAAACTGTTACTAATAAATTGAGTAAAGCAGGAAAATTAAATTTGGGAGCCTTAAAGATGTAGGCTTTCTTCAAGAAATTTATGTTGTAGTTATATCCCCTGTTGCGCATGAAGACATACATTCAAAAATACTTATTGCGGCTCCCGCAATTTGCTGATAGGTTGGATGTGGGTGTGAGAGGAGAGATGCTGTTTTCCTTCTGGGGGATGGCAACTGGATAGTAATCAGTTACTAAGATGGAGAAGAATGAGAAAGAAGGCTTTTTTGTTTGTTGGAGTGATATGGGTAGAATAAAGAGTTAAAACAGCCATGTCATGTAGGTACTATAGTTAGACGTGCAAGTCGATTATTCAGGGGAGAGTTTGGAATTTAAGGGATAGATTCTTGTCTTAGCATAAAAATGCCTTTGAAGGTGAGAGACTAGATTAAGTCTTTAAGGGGAGAACTGTAGATAGAGATTAAAAGAAAGCAAGGACTAACCACTGGGGCAGGTCAGCATTTAGAAGAAAGGGAGTTTGTAAAATGCTAAGCTGTCTGAGAAGTAGCAGCCTGCAAGGTAGAAAGAAAAACAAGAGGTTTAGTAGACTGGAAGCCAAGTGAACCTGAAAACCACAAGCACCTGTGGCAAATCCTACTCAAAGGACCAGTGAGATGAGGCTTGCGAATTGACTATTGGATTTGTCAGTGTGGAAGGCCTTGGTGATCTTGATAAGCATGGGTTAGCAGGGTGGTGGGGTTGCAGTGTTTGGGATTTGAGAGAGAATGAGAGGATGGGTAACTATAATGTGGAATATGTACAAATGTCAGGAGGAATTCTGCACAGTGGGACAGAGAATGGATGCCTCTCTGGAATGGGACATATGCTAAATGGAGTGTGTGTCTTAGATGGGAGCTATTATGGCATATCTTTAAGCTAATAGTAATTAGCCAGAAAGAAGGGAAAACTGATTGTTAAAATGTTCAGAGATTTCTCACACTCCTATCATAGTTCTCCTTCTGAGGGTGACCATGTAAGCAGGCAGCGACATGTGACTAAGGAGAGCAGCATCCAACCCCCACCCTGCACAGTCACACACATACTGCTCCATCGACACCATAGTGTCTTGGTGTGAGCTCTTCGTTACCTGACTCAATATCTTCTTCCTCATCTTCTCAGCTGGGGTTAGATTTGCCTCTGTTAGGTACATCTTCATTGCAGATATTAGCATCCTATGTGGTCTTATTTGTCTTTCTATTCTAGGGCCAGCACAGTGGGAGGCCTAGTCAACTGAACCAAACTGGATATAACCACAAGGTCAAAGTCAGAAGCCAGTGAGGAGATCTTGGTTTTGAGGTCATTCCTGGTGCAATAATAACCATCCAGTGGCATTTTCTTGTCACCTAGAGAAGGCATCAGCAAACTTTTTTTGTAATGGTCTTATAGTAAATATTTTTGGCTTTATAGGCCATATAGCTATTCACCTCTGCTTTTATAGTACAAAAGCAGCCATGGACAATTCATAAATGAATGAACATGTTCCAGTAAAACCAATAAAAACAGGGAGCACGCTGAAGTTTGGTGCCTCCTGATCTGGAATCATTCCAGAAAGCAAAATAAAAGCATGGCTTTTTTTTTTTTTTTTTCTTGAGATAAGGTCCTGCTCTGTCACCTAGGCTGGAGTGCAGTGGTGTCATCATAGTTCACTACAACCTTGACCTGCTGGTCTCAAGCAATCCTCCCACTTCAGCCTCCTGAGTGTCTAGGACTACTGGAATGTGACACCGCACCTGGCTAATTCTTAAAGTTTTTGTATCGATGGGGTCTTGCTATGTTGCCAAGGCTCGTCTCAAACTCCTGGCCTCAAGTGATCCTCCTGCCCCAGGACTCCCGAAGTGCTGGAATTAAAGGCATGAGCCACTGTGCCCAGCCAAAGCATGGCCTTTCTAAGGGTGACTCATTGTAGCACCTCCTGAGTACTTTCCTATCAAGTATCCTTGATCACTTGTTTAATCATTCATCCTAAAATTCATATTTAGGATTGATTCCAAGTTTACCAACCTGTATTTCCCAGATAACTGGCATAATAATTCTTACCTTTTTCCCAAATGCTCATTTTCCACTCTTCAAATGTTGAGTGTTGACTGAAGTTCTGTGGTCATGTTTAGAGTCATTTTTATGCTCTTTGTATTGTACCTATGGAATTTATTTACCATTTCTGTTAGCAATGATTTCTTGCAAAAACAATAACACTTGTTACTTTTACGTGCTTAAAAATCAAGCCCTGGCTCTCTCTACGTATTATCTGGTGTAATCCTTATATTAACCCTGTGAGTAGTCATTATCACTTCTTTTACACAGGAGGAAGTTAGAGAAGAGTATTAAGTGTTCTTTTAGTCTTTTCCACTTTGTCTTTAGTTTTCTCTTAGCTGTTCTTTTAAATTCTAAGATCATCCTTATCTAAAAACTAAAAAGAATTGATCAGCCTTTTTATCAAGTGTTAAATTTATACCATCTTTTTGTTTGAACAGGGCTGGCAAATAAACCTGGATTTATCCCTTAGCCCTGTTATAGCAAGTCTCAGAAAATTTGGACTTCAGCTTCCCCAGTGAAACATTTTCAAATGCCTATGTCTGGATTGCCTGTTAGTCTATTGGCTAGCACTAAAGGAAATCAGGCGAGAGACAAAGGGACATTTTTGCGAGGGTGTCAGTCAATGCAACATGTTAGGACTAGCGTCAGATTTTTTTTTTTTTAATGAAAATAATTGAAATGTGGTAGAGGGTCCTTTAGGTTGTTCTGGCAATCCTAAATACTGTTAACTGAAGAATGATGGGGCTCATAAATTTGGAACGGAGAGGCAGGGATAAAGAAAACAGGAATTTATGCTGAGCAGGGTGGCTAAGTATATATTTTTAACTATAGGAGGAGCTATTAGTATTCATGAAGGGGTGGCACACACATACGTAGTAGGCTAACATGTATGCAACATGCATCCCAAGTCCACTTTGGGGTGGAGCTTTAACATTTAAATGTATTACAGTTCGGGCCTATGCATCAAAAGGTGAAGCAGAGGACACAGAGGCCCTGTTCTGTGTGCAGCCTCTGTAGACTGGCCAGAACCACTCCATGGTCAGAGGTCTCTTATCAGGAAAGAATTCTTGTTATTGTGTTGAAACTGCAAAAGGGCGGGGCAGTGTCAGGCAGGTGGTTGATACCAGTCTTTCAGAAGCTCTGGTTTCTGTTTAACTTTTAGGGAAGAAAGTTTAATTAGAGTGTTACTGGAAAGGGATCCCAGTCTAGACTCCAAGAGAGGATTCTTGGATCTTGCACAAGAAAGAATTCAGGGTGAGTCCACAGAGTAAGATAAAATCAAGTTTATTAGAGAAGTAAAGAAAGAAAAGAATGTCTACTCCGTAAGCAGAGCAGCACTGAAGGCTTCTGGTTGGCTATTTTTATGGTTATTTCTTGATGATATGCTAAGCAAGGGTAGATTATTCATGAGTTTTCCTGGAAAAGGGTGGGGAGTTCCCAGAACTGGGGGTTTCTCTTTCTTTTAGACCATATAGGGTAAGTTCTGGATTTTACCATGGCATTTGTAAACTGTCGTGGCACTGGTGAGAGTGTCTTTTAGCATGCTAATGCATTATAAATAGCATAAGATAAGCTGTGAGGATGACCAGAGTTCACTTTCCTCACCATCTTGGTTTTGTGGGGTTTTGTCTGGCTTCTTTACTGTATCCTGTTTTTTCAGTGGGTTCTTTGTGACCTGTATCTTGTGATGTCCTATCTCATCCTGTAAGAATGCCTGACCTCTTATGAATGGAGCACAGCTGATCTCAGCTCATTTTGTCCAGTCCCTATTCAAGATGGATTGGCTCTGGTTTAAATGGTCCTGACATATTTCCCCCAATACTTCCAAAGGGACCCTTAATCCTAAAGTTTGCAGATGGATGAAGATCCAACTTCTGTAGCTTTTTCTGGCTGAATCCAGGTGATGATATTTTTGCTTAACTATTCAGGGTAGAGAGGAGCTCAGTCAGAAAGCATCAGTATGGTCAAGGCCATTCCTAACACTCGAGTTCTCACAAAAGGTGATATCTGGAAGATTAATAAGTGTTCAAATTTAAGAAAACGTTGAGTAATCTTATCCTGTATTGCCACACAAAGAGTACAAGAGCAATATATTCTACAACACTAAAGCAAAGTAAGTATAATTATCCCAAGTAAACTAAATAATAAGCCTTTCCATGAACTAGGCAGTTGTTGGAACCAAGCTGATTTGGGGTTGCTAGCCAATTCCAACACATGTTCAGAATTAAAATACTGACCCAGACATTTATGTTACCCTTCTGTTTCTTCTGAGCAGCAGCTGGAGATCACTGGTTGGCTTATAGGAACAAATAGGGTCAATCTAAATGGCAGAAAAGACTCAAAACAATGAATGGGACTAGAATTGAATAACAAGTATACCATAGTTTCTGAAACATAATTTTTTTCTCTCCAGTCTCCCATTTCTGTTGAAAACAAATCATGGTAGGACTGATTTGTTTGCACAGTAAGCTTTAGTCTTATTATGCTTGGCCTGGTTATCTGTATAAAGCATAGCAATAATAATTATTTGCCATATAGGCTTTTAAAAAATTGACTTTGATGTAACTTTGTTCCATAAGAAATCTCAGATTAGACTTTCTAAAGCCTTGAGCTGAGACACAGATTTATCTGTACGTGCAAATACTTGTATGAGTTGTGTGAATTCTCTTCTTGAGATCCCAAGATAACTGGAGCTCCTAGGCCTGTCAGAAAGTGGCATTCTTTACTTACCACAGGTCAGGAACCCTGTAAAGGAATTGAATAGACAAGGTATGAGGCCAGCTTTTCCGGGAGGCTTTTGTCGGCTCTGTAAGTCAACTTTGATTCCTTAAAGCAATCTGTTTATATTTGAAAGAATGCCATTCCAGTCAAAGCCCTGGTAAAACAAGCAGTGTCTCTGATTGTGTCCTGTTACAAAGGAAAACAGATTTTTATTGCACATATGCAAATTACTATGTTGCCATAAGTTAAGAATACTCACAAATAGTTTTCAGATTCTTAAGAAATCAGGTAGAAAGAAATGTGCTCCAAAGTTTGCTCATAGGAGTATAATTTACTCAATTTTTAAAAATTGTAAATAGCTCAAAAAAGGTTTCTTGACTCTGAAAAATGAAACAAAGGATCAGCAACACTTTAAGCAAAAAGTCACTAGAAGGTGATTTTGTTCTTTTATTAATTTAGTCCATGCTCTTAATTCCTGTTTGCTCAATATTTATGAACATATTAATTTCCCAAGGGAGACTCTTGGAAGTTTTTTTCCTCTCTATTTTAATGGCACACTTTCAAAAATTTTCAGAAACCTGCATTTGAGAGTCCTCTATCTGATTATAAACCATCTTTTAAAGAGAATCAAAACAAGACAACAATTTTCTGTGGATAACATAAAGTCTTAGGGAAGCCATGGTTAAAGACACAATTGACTAGAAATTTTGGTTACTTCTGTGGCATACAACAATTTTACATAACAATTATTACTGATAACATATACTAAGTCATATCAGAATTTAGGAGTTTCCCATAATTTTGGAGCACATACTAATAACATATTTATACAAATATAGCCCAAAGAAAGCTAAACACCGTTTCATATTTGACAATACTTCCTGTATGATTTTAATATACCAAATAAGCCAAATATGTCATTTTTGGACTTTAGGAAACCCCATATCTAAAGTAGTGACCAGATCAGAAAAAGGCATAACGTAGACTTTGATTTTGGAAAGTTTGTCAAATATCACAGATTTAAAACACTTGATATTATAAAATTGAATCCCAGGTACACTGTAAGTCATTTATTTAGCCAAAATGATAACACAAAGCTTTTCAAAAAGCAAAATCCTTTACTCATTGATAGAGGGAAGACAGCTTTCCAAACAATGTCTCACTTTTTCTTCTTTTTCTTGTAGTTTAATTCAAAAGGCAAACAAAAATCTTCCATTATCTTTTAATACTACACAAAAATTTTGTTCAAGAGAGAAAGCCAAATTGCATCTTTGTATTAATAAATGTCAAATCCAATTCTTGAGAAAACCTTGTAGACAAATCTATTCAATCTTAATCAGTTTTACCATGAGGTAAGATTCTCACAAACCTTTTGTAGTCCTTTACAATTTTTGTTTGTTGTTGTTAAAGAGCAGATTAATGTTCTAAGAAAACTCTGTTGTGCTTTTATTCCAATATTCTATTTATGGAAAAACTGAATAATACCCTTTCACTTTAGCTAATATTTTCACACAGAATTTCTTTTACAAGAATAATTTTCACAGACCTCCCACAACTTGCTCAAACCTTTAGCTTTATCCTATGTGACTTAAAACAATCCTTTAACTCTGTTAACTAGGCAATAAGACCACATTCCCATGCCTTCTTATAATCTTTTACCAACAATACATTCTATTTTCCTTACACGCCTTGCAGGTAACACTCTTTCTCTGGTAGCTTCAATTACATATGCTACAATGTTAACTCTTAGCAAATTTTATGTTTGATGAAAAGTCTGATAAGTAAGTGGTTTTAATTATGTACTGAGTGTGGAGCCTAGGACACCAGACAGAAGTGCAGATAAGGTCTGACTCTTTCCAGCATAGCTAGGGGGCATGGCCAACTCCACATGTCCCCAGGCCCTATCTAGAATCTCATGGCTCCAAAGTAGGTAAGTTGAACAATTTGTTAAAGAAGCATTTTATGGCATTGAAGCACTTAGCAAATCTAATTTAATCTGACCCAATTTAACCAGATATCTAAATTTTGAAGACATTTTTATTTTACCAATAATATTTAAGACTCTCTTTATTTCCCAAAGATTATTAAAGTCCCATGAATTAAAAGGTGTTAGTTTTTATTTTTCTGACAAAATATTCAATTTAAGTGCTTATTTTCCAAGTCAATTAATTAGAGCTCTTTTATATACATATCTCACATACAATACATATAAATACACAGACAAACAGAAGACCTAGTAGTTGTTGATTTTTTCATTTGCCAACTTTTAAGTATCTTAATTGGATTACTGGCTTCAGGGTGGAGCAACATGGGTACAGAGCCAGGAAAACATGCAGTTTCTAGGGCCTAATAAACAGGCACAGATAGAAGGTAAAACAGATTCCCCATTACAGATCCCATTTTTATATTGGATTCTGGATCCCAAAAAGAGAGAATCAGCCCATCCCCTGTGGGAGTTTTGGAAGGTATAGAAGGACATTTCCATACCTTCTCGGTGGCCAAGAGCATGCTTCTGTGATCCAAATGCACACAGAGTGCGGTATTCTCCTGTAACTGCTCTTAGCCTTCCCTTAAGGTATATTTCCTACCTAGTTATTACACTCCAAGGCTAAAAGCTCTCCCATAATGCAAAGTAATTTCTGACACCCCTAAAAGTAAAAAACATTAGGTAACACAATGCAAATCAGAGCGATGCCTTGGATTTTGAGAGGGATCTGTTCGCCCCAGGTTCCTGGGGTTGCATGAGGAAAACAGAAATTGTCCTCAAAATGGAGCCTGTGATGCCTCCTCGGTTTTTTTCTAAGGAGTCCCATGCTGTTAGAAATGATCCTAGGTCCTCTCAATGTGGGCATCAAGAGTGGCAAGAAAACAAAATGAGAAAAAAATTCAGTTGACTGAGAAGAAAAAACTTTTCTTTTTTCTAGAAAAAGATCCAAGAAGAGAAAAAAATAATATAAAAGCCTGCCAGATAGAGAGATAGAGAGATAGAGAGATAGAGAGATAGATAGATAGATAGATAGATAGATAGATAGATAGATAGATAGATAGATAATCTTAGATATCACTTTTAATTAAGCTGACTTTTAACCAAATCTCTTATTACCAGACTCTAGCCAGGACAAACAGTCAATATTTCTGGCTTTTGAACTGTAACAAAAATAACCTCCCAGGTGAAACCAATAAGCCTTAATTAAGTTGATGATTTAACCACAGGTATGGGAGGTATTTTCAAAGAGGTGGTAAGCAGTTTTTACAAGATCTAGAACCTCCAAACATAGCTCAGAGGAAGGAAAATTCAAGACACGTAGTCACTAGTTGTTCATGGAGGCAAAGAGAATAAATGGCAAAGGTCACATAGATATCAAACCAGAAAGGACTCATTCCCGAAGCTAGGAATTGAACCCAGGCCACCACTGTGAAATAGCAAAGCCTTAGCTACTTAGCTGCAGTACTGCACGGTCTCCATTGCTCCTCTGAGAAGGAGCCTAGAGCAGCCAGTTTTGAGCTTGCAAAGGCTTTTAACTGCTCCAGATAATTTTTAGGACTGACAGGAACCCCAAATTCACACCCTCTAGATGGCAGAGATCAGGAGAAAGTACCCCCACATGATTACAAGGTCAAGCTTTCAAGGACATAAAACAAGACGAGAGGGAAACTTCGTCCAGGTTTTGTTTCAGGGACCTGCAGGAAAGTTTGTAACTGACCAGTTTGCTGGCCAGCTTGAAGAGCAGATTTGTAGGATCGCTAGGCCTGCGTTCTATCCTGTGGCTAGGGCTGGCATAATAGAATATTACAGACTGGGCAGCTTCAACCACAGGTGTTTATTTTCTCACTCTTCCAGAGTCTAGAAGTCCAAGATGAGGGTGCCTGCAAAGCTGATTTCGGGTAAGAGCTCTCCTCCCAGCTTGTAGATGGCCACCTTCTCCCTATGTCCTCACTGGGCCTTTCCTCTGTTTGGCCAAGGGAGCTCTCTCTGGTGTCTTTTCCTCTTCTTATAAGGATAGCAGGCCTATGGATTAAGGCCTCGTTCTCATGACTTCATTTAAGTTTAATTACCTCTTTAAAGGCCCGATGTCCAAATACAGTCACATCGTGGGTTAGAATTTCAACATGGGAATTTTAGGGACACAATTCAATCCATAATAGAAGGGCATTGGAAGGAGAGTGTTCCAGGCAGAGAAGTAGAGCAGTAGAGCATATGGAAGTAGGAAAGTGAGGACCAATGGAAGGGGTTCAGTATGGTTTGAGCGTGGGGTATGTAGAGGGTGAAGGCTGTTGTTACTAAACCAAACTGGGGTCTTTCACCCAGTGCAGTAAGGTCTGTCATCCACACGGGGGTTTTACAGTGGGAGAAAGGAGGGTATTTATTTGCAGGCCAACAAGAAAACAGAATCAGGGAGCTCATGCCTAACACCTAAACTCCCCAGTGGCTTACATGTAAGGTGGGGAGGCAGAGGTTACAGGCAAAGGCATCAATCAACACATGGAAACCATATATTAGTTTGGCCTAAAAAGGTGGGATATCTTGAAGTAGGGGCTTACAGGTTACAGGTAAATCCAAAGATTTTCTGCTTTGTGCATTGATTAAGGAAGGGGATCTTTGTCTAAAGATGGGATCAGCAGGCCAGGCATGGTGGCTCATGCCTGTAATCTCCGCACTTTGAAAGGCTGAAGAAGGAGGGTAACTTGAGGCCAGGATTTCAACACCAGCCTAGGCAACGTGGCAAGACTCTGTCTCTAAAAAAAAGAAAAAAGAAAAAGAAAAAAAATAAAGATGGAAAGGAATATTAGGTCTGGCCCATGGGTGGACTTCCTCCAGGCCTCTCAGAAAGAAATTTAAAACAAAGAATGGTGCCAGGCGTGGTGGTTCACACCTGTAATCCCAGCACTCTGGGACGCCGAGGTGGGCGGATCACTTGAGGTCAGGAATTTGAGACCAGCCTGGCCAACATGGTGAAACCCCATCTCTACTAAAAATACAAAAACTAACCGGGTGTGGTGGCGCGCCTGTAATCCCAGCTCCTCAAGAGGGTGAGGCAGGAGAATCGCTTGAACCTAGGAGGCGGAGGTTGCAGTGAGCCAAGATTGTGCCATTGCACTCCAGCCTGGGCAACAGAGCAAGGCTCGAGACTCCATTTAAAAAAAACGAAACAAAAAACAAAGAATGGTAATAATTCAGTTCTCAGTTCCTTTTCTTTTTCTTTTTCTTTCTTTCTTTTTTTTTTAAACTGCTCCTGTGGAGCAGGGCTACCTCATAGCCAGTGTGCCCAGAGTTGCCTCAGTTCCCTCATATCTGTGGTCTGGAGGATCCATTTGATGGAGATCCAGGTTCTGAAAAACAACTCTGGTACATCTGTTAAGATGTTACCTTGAGTTTCTGTAGGAAACCAAACATCTTCTGACTCTGACTTCCTTGGTGATTGTTTTAAGCTACTGTTACCCTTTTTTTCTTATCAAGTTGCTCATTTACTTCTCAAGGCTAGCCAGATGACTGGACTTTCTTTCGAAGGAACTCAAGATGTTCCTTTGTTTTATGCCCAGGGGCAGGGGGCACTCAGCAGGCCCCTAAGAGGTATCCCTGCTGTGTCTCACCATGGGTGAAGGCTCAGGGGGAAGAAAGCTAGACACCAGTTTGAACTCTCTTAAAATAAGG
Organism: Mandrillus leucophaeus; assembly: GCF_000951045.1. Classification (NCBI taxonomy): domain Eukaryota; kingdom Metazoa; phylum Chordata; class Mammalia; order Primates; family Cercopithecidae; genus Mandrillus; species Mandrillus leucophaeus. The sequence continues at coordinate 1,905,304 of NW_012104932.1, read as the reverse complement.
AGATCTTGGGTACTTTAGTAATATTTTTTTTCAAGCTTTAGTAAAGTATGAAATAACTCTGGATTAAGAGGAAAAGAACTAGAATTTAATAACCGTGAAACCTGGGCAAATTGTTTGTTCGAAGCCTTAGTTTCCTCAACTTAAAAATAGGAATTATAACTTTTTGAATTGTTCTGTTATATGAGATACTGACAGTGAAATATGTTGGAGCCAAAAAAGCAAAGCATACTATTGAGGGTTATTATTATTTTTTAATCTTTCAGCCAGCCAGCTATAGTAGCTTTTCCTATATAAACACAGTATGAATTCAGTGCTCTCGTTTTCCTGACCCTCACAGCTTTCAAACCCTGTATGGACCACTGAGTTCTCTCCCTTGCAGCACCCCTTAGTCCAACCTTCTTTACTATTTTCCCCTTTAACAATTTCACCCTCTTTCAAAAGAACTGGCAGTATTTTTTTTAAAAAAAAGAAAACAGGCTACTCTTCGAATTAAAAAAACAAAAATTGCGTTGCTGTAGGAAAAATGCTCTTCTGTCTTATTTCTTCTGCGTCTCATCTGCCTTGCCTAGGCAGAATTATTCCCAAGCCTGCACATGCTGTTGTGCTTCTCTGCCTTCTGGACCAAAACATAGGCTAATAGTACTCTTCTCAGCTCACTGAGCTCTTTCCTGCCATCATTCAAATCACCTCTGAAATCCTGTCTTTCGATAAAGTAATTTCTGACTGACCCAGAGGGAAGTGATGATTTTCTCTGTGACATGTCTTTTTATTTTCCATCACACTCAGTGTCTTGTCCTTCCGTGCAAAATGTCCATGTATTTAAATCCCTTGTATATGTATTTGCCGTTTATTTGTGAGGTATAGCCCCTGAAGTAAAAAAAGTCTTTATTTTTTTTAACACATCAGCATTTCAGTTTCAAAGTCAATGTGGTCTCTTGAGAAGTTAAACACGCTGCATTTGAAATTTTATATTTCTCATTTTTCATGGTTTTTTTTAAAGCCCCTTTCAATTCCTCATGTATTTGAATATTCCAGGAAGCTAGTAAAAAGCCAAAGTGTTAAAGTGTTTATAAGGAAATAGAACTCATCGAAACTGACTTACACAATTCATCAGCTGTTGTCATCCATATGTTCTCATTATTTATGTGGCTTTTGCTTTATTTAATCAGATGACTGAACTTATCATCGTGGAATTTTGCTAATAGTTGTTTAATATTATATAATAACATACTCTTGTGTGAAACAAGTTAATTGACTTTCATTTTTTAATTTTAAAAAAATTTATGTGAGAGTCAGGAGTTACATGTGCAAGTTTGTTACATGGGTATATGTTGTGATACTGAGATTTTAGCTTCTAAGGATTTCATTGCCCAAGAAGTGAACATGGTACACTGTAGGTAGTTTTTCTAAACACTTTTCCCCTCCCCCTCTTTTGGAATCCCTAGTGTTTATTGTTCCCATCTTTGTGTCTATATGTACCTAATGCTTAGCTCTCACTTATAAGTGAGGACATGTGATATTTGGTTTTCTGTTTCTGTGTTAATTCATTTAGGATAGTAGACTCCAGCTGCATCTGTGTTGCTACAAATGACATGAGTTCATTCTTTTTTATGGCTATGTAATATTCCGTGGTTTATATGTATCACATTTTCTTTATTCGCTCCACCACTGATGGTCACCTGGGTTGATTCCATGTCTTTGTTATTATGGACAGGGCTGTGATAAACATATGAGTGGAGTTATCTTTTTTGTGTAACAATTCATAGTAAAATGCTCTTAACAGCAGCACTAAATTGCTCTTAAAAAGCAATTTACATTGCTTTTCAGGCTAGAAGGGATATTTGAAACATAGAAACAAATAATGACTCCGAAGCACAGATACCGACCCAATCATAAAGCTCTCTTCCTCTCTTTCTGCCTTGTGTTAGACCTTATTTATTCCGTCTTAAAGCACTGTGACCATTTTCAGTGAAATCGCAGAGTTTCATTCATGAAAAGACAATGAATTGGTGTAAGTAATCATTTAAGGATGAAGGTGACTAGTCTGATCAACACCAGTACTTGAAGTACTTGTAAAACATGAATTGACTTGGTTAAATTGCAGAAAATAAAGTATTAGTACACATAAACACATTTTCTCTCAGCACTGAAAAATTCTAGCCTATAATTTACCTGCTTGCTAAGAATACAAATATTACTTAGAGATTTATCAAGACCTTTTTCTAGAAATGGATTTAATGTACAGAATTACTCCATTTTCTATCTGTGCTCTGTATACTACCACCTAGTGGAATAAAATGCAAATTTGCCTGTCAATATCAGGAAAAGAAAATAAATAAAGTGAAATTTATTTCAGGAAAAAATTTTCATAATGCATTATTGTTATTTCTTTTAGTATAATGTAGTTTGCATAAAATACATTAGTTTAGAGTGAAAAAAGTCCCAGCCGTTTTTGCGATAGCTATTAAAATGCTATTAGCTTGTCCACAAATAAGCTATTCTATTCAGAAACTTAGAAGCTAGGTAAATTATTGAGACTATGCCAGCATATTATATCTCTAAATTACGTTGAGAAGCTTATCTTAATTCCTCATCACTAGGGTAGATTAGTCCATTTTCACACTACTATAAAGAACTACCTGAGACTGGGTAATTTATGAAGAAAAGAGGTTTAATTGACTCACAGTTTTGCAGGGGTAGCATGACTGGGAGGCTTCAGGAAACTTACAGTCGTAATAGAAGGTGAAAGGGAAGCAAAGACCTTCTCGTGGCAGCAGGAGAGAGAGAGCACAGGGGAAGTGCCACACGCTTTTAAACAATCAGATCTCATGAGAACTCACTCACTGTCACCAGCACAGCAGGGAGGAAATTCACCCCCATGATTCTATCACCTCACACTGGGCCCCTCCTTCAATTTGACATGAGATTTGGGCAGGGACACAAATACAAACCATATCATAGGATTCGTTAAAAAATCTAACATATTCTGCTTCAAGGCACTCATGAAATGAAGGTGTCATTACTTAACTGAGAGGTTAAATAAAAGTGCAGAGATAAGATGGTTCAGTTTTATCGTAGCTGGGAAGAAAAGCAGGTGTGTAGTATGGTTAGGTTTTTCCTCCCAAACAGCGAAACCAAAAAAGGCAAATGAAGCTTTAAGGCA
>NW_012104932.1:1897898-1901811 GCF_000951045.1 Mandrillus leucophaeus | reverse complement strand
GCCCGTCTCGGCCTCCCAAAGTGCTGGGATTACAGGCTTGAGCCACTGCGCCTGGCAACCACCGTAGGTTTGTTGTGGCCACCCAGGCCCTTTGGTTATCATGTTCCCATGGAATGCTAATGAAAATTAGACTCCCGTTTCCTAAGGTGGCATGCCTTTCAGATAGCATTGGTGTGCGCTTGTGCAAACACATTTGTTTATGCTCATTAATATTTTACCTGCCTGATTTTGGTGGTCTGAGTGTTGAGCAGTGGGTGAGGGACTGTGGGGCAATGGATAGTAAGGGGAAGTTTAATTGAAGTTCAGATAAAAATATCCCTCAAGAAACATTACAAAGCCACAAAATCAGCGCAAGTTGAGTCTTTTCTATTGTAAAGATTCTCTTTCTTTTCCTGACAGATCCCCATTCCTATCCAGGTAGAACAGGCTCTAGTGAAGATTGGACACAAGTGGTTTATGGCCCAAAACTCTTAACCTAATAGTCCTGCCTTGTTTTTTTACTTCGTGTGGTCTTGAATTGCTGAGGATAGCCCAGTGATCATTTCTATCTTAATGTGTAACCTTCAAAATGTTGGGTCTCTCGGTTTTCTTCCTTAATAAACAATGAACCCTAATTACTTATAACTGCTCTTGTGCTGGAGAAATTGGCATGATTTTGCATTGTGGGCTACTGGCTCTACAGTGTTTGTGGGAAAGACGGCCTTCTATCTTTGTTATTTATAAGTCATTCATTCCCTGTTTTTTTTTTTTTAATGATATTGTTAAATAAAAAACTTCAGCCAAATTAAATTTAAAAGGATTTAATTGACCAAAGAGCCATTCGCAACTTGGGCAGCCTTCCCAGCCAGAGTAGACCCTGTGGCTTCAGTGCAGCCTCGTGGTGGAAGAGGATTTATGGACAGAGAAAGGAAAGTGACATACAGAAAACAGAAATGAGGTTCAGAAACAGCTGGATTGGCTATAACTCAGCGTTTGCCTTATTTGAACAGTTGGCCACATTTGATTGGCCAAAACTCAGTGATTGGCACAAGAGTAGGCTACAGTCTGTTTATAATGTCCATTTAGGTTATAGTTCATGATGTACAGAGAAACCTTTAGGCCGAGCTTAAAATAATGTAATGAGGCAGCTGTAGGCAAAACTTGATTTAACAGTGCTTATCCCTCTAGTGAAGCTGTCCTCTTGCTACCTGCTAGTTGATGTGGGCAGGTGTGCTAATGGCACATTCCCCTCCACCTACCACCTGCTGAAGCCTGCCATGTCCTGAAGCAGTCACTTAGGCTGTGAAACAGAAGGACAAGTTAGAGAAGTAAATACTATATTTTACCCCCCAAAGACTGAAACCATGTCTGGGTTCTCCCCTTTCTCAATTCGCAATCAATGCAACCTTGAAAGGTGTTATATAGATAGTGGTTGGAAATATGTCTCTCCTCCAAAACCCTACTAATGCACAAAAATGGACAAATCCAGCTTTTTTGCTTAAAATCAACAACTCAGAAAGCAAAGCAAAATGAAATGTATGTGCTCCATTCTCAGGATTTCCTCCTTGAAAACCATTAGGCTTTGTGTAACTCGATTTTAAAAGTATGGTAATAGCTCCTGTCATTCGATGGCTCCTTCTGGAGACAGATATAAATCTATTCTAGACTTTTAAGACTGGTGTCTACATTTTAAGTTACGGTTGTGTCTACTTCTGCTTTGTTGCAGCCTTCTCTTGGAGTCAAGAAGCCTACCAAAGCCCTGCTCTTTGTACTCTTGAGCCCAGTGGGACCTTATTTTTCAAGTGGAACCTTTAATCCAGTGTCCCTGTGGGCCAATCCCAAGTATGTAAGAGCCTGGGAAGGTGGAACTGGGGACTGCAAGATGGGAGGGTAAGTAAATCTGTGTCTCTGTCTAAAGGAAAGATCCCTTCATGACCATTGAGTTAGTGCCATTTCACTTCAGTATGAACACATTTAGTACTTTTCAAACTTTAATGTTCATTGCGTTTCATGGTTAATTTTCAGTTTAATCTTTCAGCAAGCCAGCTATAGTAGCTTTTCCTATATAAACGCAGTATGAATTCAGTGCCCTCGCTTTTAGATGTGCTAGTTTAAAGGATAGCCGATGGCCCTTCATAAGGGAGAAATACTGGATATGATACCTACGCAAGAACTGAAGCAAGAAACTAAAACAAGCATGACATCAGTGCTTTGGATAAACTGCCCCGGGCACTGGTCTCTGGCTGCAGGCTGATGGCTGGCATTAAAGAGCATCTGGTCCTGAGACCTAGGCTCTCAGTTGGCTCCAGGGAGTCCTGTCTGGGGAAGGTGCCCGCCTCACTGAAGTGCTGTCTTCATTGCCACAGATTGTGGCCACACCTGCTGCCAACTGGCTGCGGGACAGCCCTGCTTTGGCTCTGTCAGGCCAGTCTCATAGGCCATATGTAGCTGGCAGGGAATATAAGAGCATTTAAAAAGTGTTGGACGATTTCAGGGGTGGACTTGGCCATGAGTTAGGAATGCCCCTATGGGGGAACGAGAATAACTGGATTAAGCAGCATGGGTTCTTGCTTTGCATGGATCAAATGGTGCTGTTCACATACCCAGGGCAGCAGCTGTCCAAAAAGGTGTCCATGGCAGTCTTGTGGGCCCTGGTAGGACCTGTAGGTTCAGGAGGCAGGAGAGAGTCACATGACATGCTGCTGGGGTATTAGAGGCAATGACCACTGCATTTGACCCTTCTGTAGTCTTGCTGTATTTTTCTTTTCTCTCCTCCCCTACCCAAAGGAAAAATGAATGGTTATAAAAGTCATCCCCACTGGCAACTTTAGCAACTGCATTCCCTCAATGGGTAGAGAAATCCAAATGGAATGCGTTAAAACTAGGAAGTCTTTTCTCCTTCTGGCTTAGAGCACACCTTCCTGTGTCCTAGGCTAGCCAGGCTGAACACTCCTTTTGTTGACTCTTGATTTCTTTTTTAACTGGTTCAAACTTCTTCACAGAGCATGTGCCTATGTACCACTGCATACCACATATATACCATATAGAGAGAGTAAATAAACAATCTGGATGAGATGTAATAAGGAAAAAGTTTCCTTTTTTAAAATATTGCTTTCTAGCTCCCCCTACCTGTCTAGGAAAAAGATAACATGGGGACACAGAAATTGCAGGGCAATCTTTATTAACCGGTTTTTGGGCAGGTTGTAATTTATTTGTAAATGATGATTTAATGCATTGTCGCAGAATACATGATCACTGTAGGGCAGGTAAAAATTAATGCTTTCAGTGCAACACAGAGTGAACCCTAATGTAATGGACTTGTGGACTACACTAATGCAAGATGATAATAATAAGAAAAACTGAGAAGGTAGTCGGGAAGGGGTATAATAGGGGAATTCTGTTACTTTTTGCTCAATTTCTCTGTGAATCTAAAAGTGCTCTAAAAAAATAAAATCTATTATAAAAAATATTTGATTCATTAGGCTCAGGTGGACTATGATCAATGGAAATTGACTTGAAATCTCTTAGGAAAGGAAGAGACCAGAGAAGAAAGTATTGAAATCATAAATTAAAAATGGCAAGAGGGAAGGTGGTAACCAAAAGGATGGGCATTTAACCTATATGCCTATCACTTCCAAAATGTTCTAGGGCTGTCTCCTATACTTCTGACCTGGAGAAGTACAAGGGGAACAAAAGATTCCACATTTAGTATTATCCTGTGGAGTTGGCAAAGACATTTGGAGTCAACTTTAGTTGTGTGTATCATTATATCTGTAAACCTAATTAAGTCAACAATTACCCTTGAGCATTTTTTATGACAACCGTAGTCAGCTGGTCTTTTTAAATAACTATTGAGTCTCATAAGCTCAAGAGCTTTCTGCTTTCTATCTAAGTGAATCTGAGGAAAAGAGAGAAGCTTTTTTTTTTTTTTTTT
>NW_012104932.1:1895187-1897558 GCF_000951045.1 Mandrillus leucophaeus | reverse complement strand
TTTTGAAGGTTTTGAGGTAGCATTATCCTTCTATTTCTAAATATACACAAGTGAGAAAAGCAATACAGTTGCACACAGCTGAAGGAGAGGCCCAGTATAATGGGCCTCACCTTGGTTACAAATTAAGATCACCTGGGAGTGTTACCAAATACTGATGCCTGGTTCCTTCCTCCAGAGATTCTGGTTTATTTGGTCTGGGGCAGAGACTGAGCATCAGGATTCTTTAGCATGCAGCCAAGCTTGAGAAGCCCTGAGCTAGAGAAAGGTCTTGCACTGTAGAAACATTTTTAGTCCCAGGTGATTCCTTAGTTAATTTGGGAGGAATAAGGCTTTCTGTCATTCTCTCTCTCTTTCTTTTTCTCTCTCTCTTGCACGTGCACACGTACACACACACACACACACACACACAAATTAGCTCTCTCTCTTAGTTTTTTCTTTTTTCATTGCATTCTGATTCTGCATTTAAGAGTACAAGCTTTGAAGTCAGAAAGACCTGGCTTAAAAACCTAACTGCCATAAGGGTGCATACATGTCATTATAGATTTGTCCAAATCCATAGAATGTACACCAGGAATGAACACTAATGAAAACTCTAGACTTCAGGTAATAATGGTATGTCGGTGTAGTTCATTCATTGCAGCAAATGTACCACTCTGGTGTGAGGCATTGGTAACGGTAGGAACTATTCATTTGGATGGGGAGAAGGGGATACAGGAAATCTTTGTACTTTCCTTTCAGTTTTGGTGGGAACCTAAAACTGCTCTGAAAAAACTTGAAGTCTTAAAAACAAACAAACCTACTTGCCTTGGGCATGTTACTTACCTGCTCTATGTATCAGTTTCCTCATGTATAAAGTTGAGGCAATAATACCTTGCACAGATTAAGTGAGATAATAGAAAGTGCCTAGGACAGGACTTGGCATATAGAAAGCTCTCAGCAAATGCAGTATGATAACCTAATGGTACCCTGATGGTTAAAAGCTTGGACTTAGGAGTCAAGTGTCTGGGAGTTACACACTTAACTATCTGTGAGATCTTCTACAACTGAATCCTCTCTTTCTCCAAGTCTTCCAAAGAACAATAAAGTCTAGGGTTGTTTTTAGATGATGCAGTGAAATAACGTGGTTAAGTACTTAGTACCCAGTCTGGCAGGTATGGGTTACATATCTCTTATCTGAAATGCTTGGGATCAGATGTGTTTTCGATGTCAAATTTTGGAATATTTCTCTTTGAGCATCCCTAATCCGAAAAATTCGAAATCCAAATTGAGCGTCATGTTGGCACTGAAAAGTTTCAGATTTTGGAGCATTTCGAAGTTTTGAGTTAGGGATCCTCAACCTGTAGTAACCTCTCACAGTCACTGATGTTGTGAGGTTTTCTCACTGTCTCATTTCATTTCCTGGACTCTCTTTATCTTAGAAGAAATCAGTTAAGTTTTACATAATAGAATTTATTCTTTTGGAGGGATGTATTTAATATGTCTATTCTCCCAGATATCTATTCTATTTAAAACTATATTGAAATGTTTCTATGTCAACAGCTTTCTTACTTTTTCATTTTTCTGTTTCCTCCAAGAACATGTTTCTCTTATGAATATTGGCAGCACATGGGCGGGAACCCAACTATATTACCATGGTATCAGTTATCCTGTGGACATTAATCATATAGCTTACACCTGTGAGAGAACGTTGAGAAAATTACAATTTGGGAGCATAAAGACCATCTACAGAATGTAATATATCAATCAATCAATCTAACACTAAACATAAGAAACCCTTTCCTTTTCAGTGCATTGAAATAATCACTATCTTTAATTCTCTTTCCCTGCCCAGTGCTTCATGAAGCTGAGGAACTATGGTTTTAATTCAGCTACACTTACTTTTCCTTCCTGCCTTGCTGCCTTCCTGCCTCCCTTCCTTCCTCCCTCCCTCCCTTCCTTTCTTCCTTTTTTTGATGGGGTCTTGCTCTGTCACCCAGGCTGGAGTGCAATGGCATGATCTCGGCTCACTGCAATCTCCGCCTCACGGGTTCAAGCAATTCTCCAGCCTCAGCCTCCCGCGTAGCTGGGACTACAGGCATGCACCACCACGCCCGGCTAATTTTGTGTGTGTGTTTTTAGTAGAGACAGGTTTCACCATGTTGGCCAGGATGGTCATGGTCTCTTGACCTCGTGATCCACCTGCCTTGGCCTCCCAAAGTGCTGGGATTACAGGCATGAGCCACCGTGCCCAGCCTAATTCAGCTACGCTTTCTTTTTTTTTTTTTTCTTTGAGACAGAGTCTCACGGCGCCATCTCGGCTCACTGCAAGCTCCGCCTCCCGGGTTCACGCCATTCTCCTGCCTCAGCCTCCTGAGTAGCTGGGACTACAGGC
>NW_012104932.1:1855178-1893728 GCF_000951045.1 Mandrillus leucophaeus | reverse complement strand
TTGATTTTTTTTTTTTTTTTTTTTTTTGAGACTAGTTTCGCTCTTGTTGCCTAGGCTGGAGTGCAATGGCCTGATCTCGGCTCACTGCAGCCTCTACCTCCTGAGTTCAAGAGACTCTCCTGCCTCAGCCTCTAGAGTAGGTGGGATTACAGGCATGCGCCACCACGCCTGGCTAATTTTTTTGTATTTTTAGTAGAGATGGAATTTCTTCATGTTGGTCAGGCTGGTCTCGAACTGCCTACCTCAATTACAGGCGTGAGCCACTGCACCCGGCCTCAAAATGATCTTAAGCAGACAAGGGATCTATTGACTTATGAAACTAGGATGCTGGCAGTGGACTTGCTAGGGGTTAAAGAAATTATTTCCAAGTTTCTTGTGTCCTTTGCACATCTCCCTTTTTCTTCCCTTCTTCCTCTATCTCTGTCCTCTATCTCTGGTCAGAGCTTCTGGCTCCATGTTGGCCTAGGGCTCTGCTTCAGATGCTTTCTTCTGTGAAATGTGATCATGGACACAGCCGACCCCAGGTTTACATCATACCAAGTAAGCAACACCAGAAAGGAGAAAATGCCTGTATTTCAGGTTATAGACATTAAAATGAGTGAATGTACCCAAAGGAGGAATCATGTAACTCTCTCAGGTTAAATGCCCACCCTGTAATTGAGCTGCGGCAGAGCAAGATCCTGTATTATCATCACCTGCGGTAGGGAAAGATGCTATATTATCAATCTAAGCATAATGACATAGCTCTATAGAAAGACCATGTTTTTATAAGAGTATGGAATATAGTGGGAAGGGAGGCTGTGCAGATGAAAACAGTAGATAAACATTCACATGTGGCTCTAATATTTAATTGTTGTTATTATTATTATTTTTGAGACCGAGTCTCACTCTGTCACCCAGACTGGAGTGCAGAGTGCAATCTCGGCTCACTGCAACATTTGCCGCCCCCCACCCAAGTTCAAATGATTCTCCTGCCTCAGCCTCCCTAGTAGCTGAGATTATAGGCGTCCGCCACCACGCCCAGCTAGTTGTTGCATTTGCAGTAGAGACAGGGTTTCACAATGTTGGCCGGGCTGGTCTCAAACTCCTGACCTCAAGTGATCCGTCCATCTCGGGCTCCCAAAGTGCTGGGATTATAGACGTGAGCCACTGCGCCTGGCCTCACGCTCAACTTTTATTTAGACAACAACACAAATTGTAATTTTACCCAGATGTAAAAGAGATACTCTAAGAGACCTAAACAGGTATTTTGTGGTAGATTACATTAATGTAATGTAGGAGTTTTACATTACTACATTTGTAGTCGTTTTAGTTGTTTTCATTGTTTGTTTCTGTGTATTTCTGGGGATTTCATAGTGCAATGGGGGGTCTAGAATTTATTCCTGACCCCTGACTGTCTTATGGCAGTACTTCTTATACTTAGTTATACAGCCAGGAGTGTATGGAGGCAAGCAGCTATCACATTTATTTGAGGACTCTCATGTTTTGTCTAAAATATTCATCCCTATTTTATAAGATACTCCATAATTTTCCCATATAAGTTTAGATAAAAGATATACTTTTAAAGTATTATAACACTAAATTGTCATTCCAGAAAAATGTACTTTGTTCCTTTCATTTTAAATAATCTGGGATGAATGGTGCAGGCTGAGAAAAATAAGCTTTTGAAATACTTTTTTTCAACATCAAGACTTTTAACATGTGTCCTATCTTTAACATTTAATATTTGTCCTATCTTTTAGGGGAATTGGGCATTATGTGTTCCTTGGATACATCAGAAGGTCTTAGATAAAAGTGTGCACACTTGGTGCTCTTCTGCAGAAACTTGACAGAAGTTACTTCTCGAAACCTCAGTTTCTCATCTGAACAATGGAAATAATGATAGTGTCTACTTCGTAGTATTGATGTGAGATTGAAGTAATTCATGTAAAATTGCTTGGTGTGTGGAAACATACTCAGTAACTTTTAACTGTTCTCATTCACTTGGCTATTTACCTGTGTTCTTCTATTATTACTTCTTCAGTTAAGATTTCAAGGTTTCACATTGTTCTCTCTCTGATGAATGCAGTTAAATCACCTAGATTCTCTAAAGCGTTTTCCTTTAAGGTTATGCAACTGACTAGAAAGTGTATATATATTAAGAACATAATACCTTCACTACGTCCACATGTGAATTAAGAACTCGAGGCTATCAGAGTGTAGAAGATAAGGGAGTGGGGATGAAATACGTTTGTAACCTGCATGTTTTCTCTTTCTCGAAGGAATTACGGATCATCTCTTTTTGCCCAGTGCGAAGCAGTGGATAATGGGTGTCAGCAGGTCCTGTGGCTCTATGGAAAGGACCATCAGATCACTGAAGTGGGAACTATGAATCTTTTTCTTTACTGGATAAATGAAGATGGAGGTAATCCACTCAGATTTCACTCTGCACATTTCTCAGTCATTTTCAACAGACTAGAAAGACAAGAGCTAGAAATTTAGTGCAAGGGAGTAAGTAGCACAGTCCCAGGCTAAGTAAGGACTACTGTGCTTTTGCTGCACAAACAGACATGAGGTTTTTTGTTTGTTTGTTTTGGTTTTTTTTTTAAGAAGTGGAGTATCACTGTGTCACCCAGGCTGGAGTGTAATGGCGTGATCTCAGCTCACTGCAACCTCCACCTCTCTGGTTCAAGCAGTTCTGCTGCCTCAGCCTCCTAAGTAGCTGGGATTACAGGCGCCTGCCACCACACCCAGCTAATTTTTGTATTTTTTTTTAGTAGAGACGAGGTTTCATCATGTTGCCCAGGCTGGTCGTGAACTCCTGAACTGACCTCAGGTGATCCACCAGCCTTGACCTCCCAAAGTGCTGGGATTACAGGTGTAAGCCACTGCACCCAGCCGAGTTTCGATTTAAAGAAGCTCTAGAGGTTTTTCGTTTTTCGGTTTTTTTTTTGTTTTTTTGCTCTAGATGTACTGATTATTGAGATATTGAGATGTCACATTAAGGGATTTAAGTTACCGTGATTGGAAGATTTGCTTCCTTATCCCTTCTGCGGTTCCCCAGCGATTTTCCTATCTGAACACCTTGCATTGAGAGATAGGTCTCAGGTCAGGTCAGTGGTCATTTACCATATACCGTATATAAAATGCTATAGTAATAAATGCAGTGTACTGATTCTACTGGAAGGATTTTGTGTAGTATCTGGCTGTAATTCTTTTAACAATTGTTGCCCTTTCTACATATTTTGAAAATGTATCACAGTCTCTCCAAATTTACTCTAGAGCCCAATTTGATTAAAGAACACCGTTTTAAAAGACAAATCATGTATCTTGGGATTGTATCTAGATCCTGGTTCATTCAAGACAATTTCATATATCCACTATAGAAATCGGTATTTCTCTATTATCTTTAATATCCTGACTACTCATTACTTTTCTTTGCTGTTCTTTTTTATTAGTTGGCAGAGACCACAGGGGTTCAGTGAAGTGTTGGCAATGTGTATGATATTGAATTAAATGGCCAATGGTGGGAGAAAAACAGGCATTTATTTCTATTAGAATTTTGATAATCATACCAAATTTAGAAACATATTTTTGGACTTGTTTACATTCTTAGGTTGTTCATTTCACAGTAGCAATTATAGAGACTAGAAATATAAATGATGTTTCCAAATACTTATGAAGTCTCAGTGGTTTCAATTAAATTTTTAAAAATGCAATTTATATTTGAAAGTAGCTACAGTAGCCTTTCTTGCTCTAGTGTTATTTGGCTATAAAAAGAGGAAAATGGTAATTTCGATGTGGCTGAATTCAGAGCTAAGTACTAATTTTAGTGTTAGTTGCAGAGACTAACAAGATGAGTCTTATATTGCAGTCAGAGGTAGAATAAACAGAAGGTATGATGAGTACGCCTTGTCCTGGGCTTGGCCATTGGTAATCCTTGGCATATGAAAAACCAGATACAGATCATTCTCATCCTTCCATTCCTGCTGTTTGTACTTGGCACTGTTTGAAAATAAAATTTATACTGGAATATTTATGATTTATAAATTTGAGTTACTATGTGTGACATATAGCAAAAGCTACGCTTGGAAGATTGTAGCCAGCGTTGACCTCTGCACTTAGAAGATAATAGGCCGATTCAACTCTCCTTCCCATCTGCCCACTCTTACCCCCACCCCAAACTCCACCAAAAAACCACACAGCTCAAAACAAAAACAGTTACATCATTCAGAGGTGGTACCATCATTATTTTTATGGATGGGAGATGTCACAATTTAAGTACACTCTGAATCAGAGCTACATGATTTAACCAGAAACACCAGAAACTGTCCTGGTGGAAAATTGTTCTTTATCCAAACAATAATCATGAAACATTTCCACCATGTCTTTTAAAGGTCAGAATAGAAATGAGTGAATTTGTCTTCTGCCTCTTGCAAAATATACAAGACCTTAAGAGTGTTAGTTACTATTCAGGTTATGGTTGCCTGGGATAACTTTAGTTTTAATATACACCTTCACTTTGGGGATGTTCATCTAACAGAAAAAATAAAATTCAGAATAAGGAGAAAGGAAATAGAATAAATATTTGAAGTAAATAGAATGTTAGGAAAAACTTTTGGGCTGAAAAAAAGACATGCAATTCTGAAATAACTTTGATTTATATCATATGGTTGTAGGAAACTACAATGAAGAATGAGTTGAAAATCAGCACAATATTGATTTTCACAAACGTTACCGATAGGAGGTATAAGCAGAGTTCCTTGGTAACAGCCTGCCTTCTTTTCATGGGTGCCCACAAACACTGCTCCTGTTGGTTGAGATGGCTGGTGCAGGAAGGTGGATGGGGTGGTGGATAGTGTGTGTTCAAAGCACAGTGCCATGCACAGTCACTATGTGTGGCCCTCAGCTTGTAAGCCATGGGAGTTTTGATTTCAGTAACAGCACCCATGGTGGTAAGATCACACATCATCACTCTGTTGATGAGTAATTTAACCCATACACTTGCTATTCACCATTTGAACAAAGCATCGTATCATACCCTGGACCCTGGAGATACCCTGAAAAATAAGACCCAGTCCTCGTGGTTGAGTTCACAGTCACTTTGGGAAAACAACCATGGCAATGAGTCTCGGTTTTGCTCAGACCATATCACGAGTCCTCTCGGACACGTCAGGCGTGAATGTGAACTCGACTTGGAGCACTCTTCCTCAGATGTCTGTGCCGCTTGCTCTTTGACATCCTCCAAATCTTTGCTTACAAATCCCATTCTGAGTCCGGCTTTCCTTGAGCTCTTAATCAAAATCATAAACTACCTTTCCCATTTCTCCCCAGCATTCTCCATTGCTTTTCCTTCTTTATTTCCCCCTCTGTAGTCTAACACACTGTCAACACAATAAATGTTTAGCTGTGTCTATTAGAAAGTAAGCAGGGAGATACGTCAATTTTGTTCACTGCTGTATTCAAAGAGCTTGAAACAGTAAACAGCACTCAATATGTATTTGTAGAATAAATGGCTAATTGTGCTGATGGTGTTTAGGGCACTGATGCAGACCTACATTCCTGGTTTCCATTAGTGTTTGACTTTGGGAAGTCACAGATGAATCCTGCTGTTATTGCTTCTAAATTCCTCATCTCCTAAAAATGATTTCTTTGTCAAAAACAAGCTGCATTTGTAGGTTCTGTTTTCCTCATGTTGGGCAATCTGGAGTGAGTTCTGGCTCTTGTAAGTATGTTTGTGGTTGCAGAGGAAAATGAATATTTCTCACCCAAATGTTGTCATGTCATCATCTCTGTCTGGCAACCAGAGAAGCAGATGTTCTGTTCCTTGACCTCAGGCTAGTGGTTACAGTTCTGGGTGTTAAATATGTTTCACAAAACAGCACTTGCACATGCGGGGCTGCTGTTTTCATTTAACTTGATGCAGTCACAGAACTCAGCAAGCTTTAGGAAAGGTCCGGTTTGGGGGCACTGGAAGTGTGTGTGTGTGCGCGTACATACATATACACACACAAATAGATCCATACATTTATGTATCTAGTTGGCTAGCTATTGCAAAACACATGTTTATTTTGAGATCATCAACACTTCTAAACACGACAAAGAGTAGCCCTAAGAACATTGCCAAGAACAAATTTTCTCCTTTCCAGAAAGCAATTTTCAGCAGATGATTTTCAGAAACAAAATTCAAAAAAGCCATACTGCTGTATCCTAGCGAAGATAACTTATTCATTTATTTTTTACTCAAAAACATTTATTATATACACTCTGGGCTAGGCACAATGCCCGATTTTGAGGATAGAAGGATGAAGATAGAGTTTGGTATTCCAGATAGAGCTTGACTGTTGGGCTTGTCTGATGTAACCCCAGTGGAGTAGGCAAGCCCAGAACCACCGTGTACTGAGGGAGAGGGTGCTGGCCTCAGTGTCAGCACTCACTAGATTCAGACTCCTGGGTGTCAGAGGTGGGGAGGAAAGGGAGATGCTGAGTGCCAGAGGGTACTGTAAGGAGAGCTTGTGCGGCTGATGGATCACACATGATGCCTGTGGACAACTGTCCTCCTAGACCTCACAGTAGTTAGGGATGTCTGCAGTCATCTCACAGTAGAGCAGTAGCTCAGCTTTGGAGTTTTGTTTCTTGAGTGTCTTCTTTTTTAGCCATATACATGCTTGAGCTCACTCTGATGAGCACATTACATTTGAATCTCAGAGGGCGAAGGCAGCATCTTCATACTTGTTGCTGGTGCTCCACCAGGTTTGAAAAATCACTAAAGATAGACTCTCAGGCTGGGCACGGTGGCTCACGCTTGTAATCCCAGCACTTTGGGAAGCCGAGGTGGGCAGATCATCTGAGGTCAGGAGTTCGAGACCAGTAGAGACGGTGAAACCCCGTCTCTACTAAAAATACAAAAATTAGCTGGGCGTGGTGGCACACACCTGTAATCGCATCTACTCAGGAGGCTGAGGCAGGAGAATCACTTGAACCTGGGAGGCAGAGGTTGCATTGAGCTGAGATGGCGCCACTGCACTCCAGCCTGGGTAACAAGAGCAAAACTCCACCTTTAAAAAAAAAAAATTAGACTCTCCAAGGGCAGTGTGGAAGCAGAGACAAGCCTGAGTAGGCACGCACACTTCTTGGTGATAGCCTCCTCCGTAGCATTCTTGGAAGGTTTAGTAATGACCAGTTTTTCTGAGTAAGATCTTATCTACATTATTCTAGTTACTAACCACCTTTCATCTGCTAAGGTAAATTTTCACTTCAGAATGTTCCTCTTAAGACCATGCAATAACTCTTACTGTTTGTTGGTGGAAAGCCATCTCATTATTTTACTGGTTAAGGATAAACTGAAGATGATTAGATTTCCTTCCTTCCTTCCGTCCATCCGTCAGTCCGTCCGTCCGTCCGTCCTTCCTTCTTTCCTTCCTTCCTTCCTTCCTTCCTTCCTTCCTTCCTTCCTTCCTTCCTTCCTTCCTTCTTTTTTAAATAAGGGTCTACCTGAAGTGTGAACTGATTTGGGAAATTTGACCATGCAGAACAGTAACATTTTCTTGGTGTTTGTTACTACCAAATTGTGATTTTTTTTTAATGGCTATTGATAATAAAGCATACCTAATGTAGTAAAAGTTTGAAAATATCCCAATTTCTGATTGACAGAAGAAGAACTGGCAACTCCTCCGCTAGATGGCATCATTCTTCCAGGAGTGACAAGACAGTGCATTCTGGACCTGGCACATCAGTGGGTGGGTGCCTTTGATATGAACAACTTTTGTAAGCCTGAAATAAAAAATAATCAAAATAAGCCCAGCCAAGTGTTGAAATAATATCCTGTGGTTCCAACCAATGTTATCTAATCTTTAAATTCTAACATGAATGAAAAGTATTCTTCTAGAAGGGCTTTCTTGGCAAGACTATTAAAATAAGTATTCTTGTTAGTGAGGGCAGAGAGAAACCAGTGTAGCAAGATGTCATAGTGGCGAAGTATTCTAGTAGTAGTCTCAATCTACCAGGTATCTCCTACCAGCTTTTATCTGCTTCATACTTGCCTCCATCCAGCCAGTCCTTCTTAAGTCTGTGTTGCTTCCAAATGGAA
This sequence comes from Mandrillus leucophaeus, assembly GCF_000951045.1. Classification (NCBI taxonomy): domain Eukaryota; kingdom Metazoa; phylum Chordata; class Mammalia; order Primates; family Cercopithecidae; genus Mandrillus; species Mandrillus leucophaeus. The sequence goes on along the minus strand of NW_012104932.1, from coordinate 1,885,660 downwards.
ATGAAAGTTTTCCTTTCCTTTATTTATACCAGTATAACCATGCTTGTCATAGAAATGAAATAATTTCACTGACATATAAATGTTTACTAACATAACATTATTGGTTTGGCTGCCTTCTTTTTCTCTCTGTCCTACCCCCATCCTCCAAATTTCATATACATACCTATTTTAAAATCAGAACATGCAAGCAAATGTAAAGCTGTTTTCAGTAGACTTTCAAATTCGTGTGACACAGGCAAGCATATTAAACAATTTGGTGGACTGGGTGCAGTGGTTCATACATATAGTTCTAGCACTTTGGGAGGCCAAGGCAAGAGGATCACTTGAGCCCAGGAATTTGAGACCAGCCTGGACAACATAGTGAGACCCCGAATCTACAAAAAAATTAAAAAAATTAGCTGAACATGGTGGAACATGCCTGTCATCCCAGCTACTTAGAGGGGCTGAGGTGGGAGGATGGCGTAAGATCAGGAGGTCAAGGTCGCAGTGAGCTATGATCAAGCTACTGCACTACAGCCTGAATGCCAGGGTGAGACCATGTCTCTAAAAACAAATAAATAAATAAAATAAAATTTAAAAAGATTTGGTTTTGGAAATGACATAACGTATTCAAGACAAATTATTGAATGAATTGGGTGTCTGGTAAAGGTTCTTGGATGGAACTTTTGACCCAGGTGTTAAAATGGTCTCCAAAGAACATGAAAAGACTTTGAGCTTACTGTGGTCAAAGAGTACTAGTAGTAATAGGACAAATGTTTAGAAACACACACGTTATCTAGGATCATACTAGCATGGTTTCTCTGGAAAAGACTTTGAAAATAGATGAAATGTGCTATAAATAATTCTACAAAACCCTGAAGTAGACAAGACCCAACTGCTACATGCTGGCTGGCACATTGGGCATGGCATTTACAAACTGTTGGTATAATTTCAAACAGCTTGCCCTGTCCTAAATATGTTTGCAATTGGAAAGATATTTTTGAAGCTCAGTAATTTTTGTTTTATTAAAGAAAAATAACAACCAAGTACAGAAGGTTTGATGACAAGTTGCAAGTGGAAATACTTTCCCACACTAAAGATTTGCTAGCATGAAAAATAGGTTATTATGGAGGAAATTTTTTCTTGACTTCATAGCTGTAATTTATTTTAAAAAGCTATTTTAAAACATGAGACGTGAAATGCCAAGAGGCATGTAGGGGTCACCACTGCTTACTAGATAGGGGAAATTGTCCAAAGATAAGTAAGGGTGAGCAGAGTAAAAATAATTCTGCTTATTTACAAAAGAGTTTTCTTTTCTTTTCTTTTTCAGGGCACAGAACTCAGCTTGTTTTCGATTAATCTGGCTGATTTTCTGCAGTTTATTTACCTTTGAACAACATAATTGCAATTGTAGACTGAGAGAAATTGAAACTTTCAAAGAGCCATATTTCTATTGCAGACATATTTTTCTGCCCTTCCAAATCTACTTACAGCATGATGAGTTCTTCTTTTAAATATTCAAATATTTTGAATATTTTCAAAATATTTTGAATATTTCCAAGAGCTTTGATTTCCATTTTTATCTCTTGTGGGTTTATAAATTAAAAGAAATACTCATCTTATTTTTTTAAACCTCTCTATTTTTTGTTGCCCTTTATTCAAATAACTTGTTGACAAACTGTGAAATTGAACCACTGAGGTAAAAGAATGAGAATTAAACAGACAGTTTAAACAGATAGCTTAAAAGAATCAAGATTTTTCTTTTTCCCATTTCCTATCCTTGAGCAAAGAATATATTCAGACACTTTGGCAGAAGTCAATGAGGTTATACCACTAATTCCATGATGAAAATCAACCGAATGTGATACTGAAAGAGAATTGTCACTGTAAAGTCAACTATTAGTCATATTAGAAAAAAAATACACACAATACAATTTCTCAAGTAAATGTATATTTCCCAAATATACATTCGATGTTTAAAAATAATGAGTATTTCAGATATTTGAACTCAGTCTGTTCTTTATTCCGTAAAAGATATAGGTAAGCCGTGCACAGTGGCTCACAACTATAATCTCAGCACTTTGGGAGGCTGAGGTGGGAAGATCGCATGAGCCCAGCCTGGGCAACATAGGGAGACCCCCATCTCTACAAAATAAAATATAAAAAATAAAAGCTAGTTGGGCATGGCAGCACACACCTGTGGTCCCAGTTACTCAGGAGACTGAGACAGGAGGATCACTTGGGCCTGGGAGGTCGAGGCTGCAGTAAGCCAAGATTATGCCACTGCATTCCAGCCTGGGTGACAGGGCAAGACCCCGTCTCAAAAAAAAAAAAAAAGACAAAGGTAGAAAGAGTACCATGTTTGGAGCCAATCAGGTCAGACCTGGGTTCAAATTGAGTTTCTGTCATTTACTTCCTTTGTGGCCCTGGAGATGCCCTTCAATCTCCTTGAACCTTAGTTTCTTCATCTGTAAAATGGGGATGGTAGTACTTAAAAATTATAGAACTTGGCATAATACCGGGTGCTTGATAAATGGTAGCTATAATTATTAATATTACATAATACATTATTCTCCTTTATGGTAAAGTAGGGTTTAAGACACTGATTTTGTTTTGTGTTTTTGAGACAGAGTCTCGCTCTGTCACCCAGGCTAGAGTGCAGTGGCGTGATCTTGGTTCACTGCAACCTCTGCCTCCTGGGTTCAAGTGATTCTCCTGCCTTAGCCTCCTGAGTAGCTGGGATTACAGGTACCTGCCACCACGCCTGGCTAATTTTTGTATTTTTAGTAGAGACAGGGTTTCACCAGGTTGGCCAGGCTGATCTCAAACTCCTGACCTCAAGTAATCCACTTGCCTCAGCCTCCCAAACTGCAGAGATTACAGGCGTGAGCCACCGCGCCCAGCCTAAGACACTGTTAGCATGGAGCATGCATCAAGCAGCTCTTGGGATGCATCAATTTTGTAAGACTTTATACAAGTTAAAAAATAAGAAGGCAAAAAAGGAGGCATATGTTAAAGTATACACTATGTGTCTTGTGATGATAATTTTATATTTTATATTCTGATAATCTCGTATATAAATCTGTGACCTTGAAGTAGGTTCCTTAACACCTCAGTGTGTTCACTGATAAGATGGTGTGCCCCTTCCAGCTTTCCCTTGAAGGATGGTTATGACCTTGTCTAAGTGCAATCAGAATGTTAAACAGAACCATAAGTATTGGCAATTGTTTTGCATGCCTTTTCCTTTAAAATATACTTGTTATTTTTTATATTCCGTGCAGGGTGAATTTAAGGTGTCGGAGAGATACCTCACCATGGATGACTTGACAACCGCCCTGGAGGGGAACAGAGTGAGGGAGATGTTTGGCTCTGGTACAGCCTGTGTTGTTTGCCCAGTTTCTGACATACTGTACAAAGGCGAGGTATGACAAGTATTTCCTCACTTCCTATCATTTCCAGTCACATTAAATTACATTTAATTTAAGTGCATGAATAAAATTGCATTTGGACCCAGACGCAAGGTGCAAAAGTTTTGTCATTGTTGTTTTTTTTATTGTAAAGAGATGGAGTCTCGCTATGTTGCCCAGGCTGGAGTGCAGTGGCTATTCACTGGTGTGATCATAGCTCACTGCAGCCTCAAACTCCTGGGCTCAAGCAATCCTTCTGCTTCAGCCTCTTGTTGCTGGGATTACAGGAGTGCACCACTGCACTCTGCTGGGTTTTTTGTTGTTGTCATTTAACTTGGCATTACAAAAAAAGTAACTGGGACAATTTATCCAGATAAAACTGTATTAGCATGTATCTACTATGTTTCCAGTGATTTCATGTAAGCTCAAACATGGTGGGAAGTTAGTTTTGTCCTTGGACACGTGTAAGATCTGTCTTACCTAAATATTGGGATTGGAGCTATGCCGATAAGTCTTCTACTCTTCTCTTTTTCTTCCTACCAGTGCACTAAGGAAGGCTCTATAGATAGTTACAATTCAGTTTCTGGTTAACAAAAGTACTTCCAAACTACTGGATTAGAAATGGTAAATAATTATGGAAAGCGCATTTGAATGGTCAATTCCTTGATTTTTTATTATTAATGCTGTTATTAATACTAAGTAGACCACTTTACAAGAATTATTTATTGGCAAACCTGGTGCATTTACTAAAATCTTACAAAAGGAATTTGAGGATTTGGTAGGAAGAAATATTCTCCTCTTAGTAAATTAGTCTGATTTTATATGAGCCATACTTTTGTTTTCTTGTCAAATTGTTTTGCTTTCCACTTTATAACAAAGCTGCAATACTTACGATTAACATTGGCATCTAACTTTGTAACTTAAAAGCTTGTAAGTATTATTCTTATAATGTGAACTGGCTTAAGTTATTCGTATTACAGTGGATCCTTGAACAGCCCAGGGGTTAGGAGTGTCAACCCTCATACAGTTGAAAAATCCACATATAACTTTTTGGTTTTTTTTGAGACAGGGTCTTTCTCTGTCACCCATGCTGGAGTGCAAGGGCACAATCTCGGCTCACTGCAACCTCTGCCTCCCAAGCTCAAGCAATCCTACCACCTCAGCCTCCCAAGTAGTTGGGACCACAGGTGTGCACCACCACATCTGGCTAATTTTAGTATTTTTTGTAGAGACGGGGTTTCAAGATGTTGCACAGGCTGGTCTCCAACTCTTGAGTTCAAGTGATCCACCTGCCTTGGCCTCCCAAAGTACTGGCATTACAGGCGTGAGTCACCATGCCCTGCCCACATACAACTTTTGACTCCCCAAAAACTTAACTACTAGTAGCCTACTGTTGACCAGAAGCCTCATCAATAACAAAAACAGTCGATTGGCACATATTTGATGTATTATATATGTTATATATGTATTCTTACAATAAAGTTAGTTAAGAAAATCATGGGGAAGGGAAAATATATTTACTATTCATTATGTGGAAGTGGATCATCATAAAGATCTTCATCCTCATTGTCAGTAGGCTGAGGAGGAGGAGGAGGAGGAGGAGGAGGGATTGGTCTTGCTGTTTTAGGAGTGGCAGAGGCAGAAGAAAGTCCATGTGTAAGTGAACTTGTGTAGTTCAAACCCATGTTGTTCAAGTGTCAACTGTAAATGCAAATTCTACTGGTTTTCAGATTTTACTTTACAGTTATTTTCCCTCAACTAATTGGAGTTTTGCTGAACTCCTCTGACTTTAATGGTGGCTGTTTCTTTTGTTGAGGTTTTAGAACTTGCTTTTAAGGGATTGCTCTTGACATAATTGCATCTACAGATTGACTATTTCATGAGAGAAGAATTATTCTGTTTTATGTCAATACTTACATTGATAATAATGCTACTGTTTAATATCTTGCTATGGTAGCATCAAGGTAATGTGATCAATCCACTGAAGTTGTCATTAGGCCAGATTTTTTTTTTTAAGTTTAATTATTATTTCACTTCTAGAAATAAGAAGTTTATAAAGTTTAGCATAATTTTAATGGTCCTGACTTAGGAAGCATTTACAGCCAAAAAGTATATCTAATTATCCTGTTATACTAAAGGGTATAACATGAAAAGTGTTTGAGAGCACAGACTATCTCCTAAAATCAAACTATCAAAACCTGCAAGCCAGCAAGGCATGAGTAGGCATGACTCAGATACAAATTAGAAGCATGAAATCTCTTTCAGTCACACATTTATTCATGCTATCCAATATTGTGGAGGTAGTGGCCCCTGGAAGTTTAGCTTGGGCCAGAGATAGGTATAGAAGCCCCTTTTATGAAGTCATAGACTCGCTTTAATTTATGCTCCCAGAATGACTTGCATTAAATTGTGGCAAATTATCTTTGAGTTCTCATTCCTGCCAGAGAGTTAATATCTAGAAGACAATCATTCATCCTCACAGATTCTTAGAATCTTGGAAGAGGTAGGGTTCTTTAAGTTTAGCCACTATTTTAGGTACAGAATTTAGCAGAATTTAGCAGAATTGCTTCAGTGTCTTATCTGTTATCACCATATACACGAATACCCTCAAATTATCTCGTTTCCCTTTCTTTTGTAGACAATACACATTCCGACTATGGACAACGGTGCTAAGCTGGCAAGCCGCATCTTGAGCAAATTAACTGATATCCAGGTAAAGGTTTCTTTTCTTTTCTTTTTTCTTTTGTTTTATTTTATTTTCTTTCTTTTCCTCTCTTCTCTTTTCTTGTCACCTTATTTCTGTCAGAGCTTACAACTAAATTGTATTTCAATGAAGAGGAGTAAATATTACAATTCGAGATCAGTAAGTTAAATTTAAGGAAGATATTCCCAACACAATATGTGGGCATGAGCAAAGCAGAAGTGGGAAAGAAGATGTATCTTTTAAAAAAAGAAAGAAAATACTGTTCAGGACTCCACATTACTCAACATTAAAAAATAGATGTAAATTTTGGTAACATTTAAAAATCTCATTAAGAAGTATAACATAACTTTTGTTAAAAAAAAAAAAAAAAGGAAGAAAAAATTTGAAAGTAGAAGAAATTTCAGGAAGAAAATTACAGTGCATGTGATTCCAACACTGAGATATAATCACTGTTAATTTTTGATGTATTTTTATTTTTGAGATGGAGTCTCACTCTTGTTGCCCAGGCTGGAGTACTAGTGGCACGATCTTGGCTCACTGCAACCTCTGCCTCCCGGGTTCAAGCAATTCTCCTGCCTCAGCCTCCCGAGTAGCTGGGATTATAGGTGTGCACCACCACACCCAGCTAATTTTTGTGTTTTTAGTAGAGAAGGGATTTCATCACGCTGGCCAGGCAGGTCTCGAACTCCTGACCTAAGGTAATCCACCTGCCTTGGCCTCCTAAAGTGTTGGGATTACAGGCGTGAGCCACTGTGCCCTGCCAATTTTTGATGTCTTAACCTTCAATATTTTGTAAGCATTTATATACTTTATTTATTTATTTATTTTTGAGACAAAGTCTCGCTGTGTCATCCAGGCTGGAGTGCAGTGGCGTGATCTCAGCTCACTGCAACCTCCGCCTCCCGGATTCAAGCAATTTTTCTGCCTCAGCCTCCTGAGTAGCTGGGATTACAGGTCTCAGTGCCACCATTCCCGGCAAATTTTTGTATTTTTAATAGAGATGAGGTTTTGCGTTATTGGCCAGACTGGTCTTGAACTCTTGACCTCAGGTGATCCACCCGCCTCGGCTTCCCAAAGTGCTGGGATTACAGCCATGAGCCACCGTGCCCAGCCAGTATACTTTTAGATAGTTATTTTTTCCTAACAAAATGAGATCATATTGTACATAATTTACATGTTTTTTCACTTAATAAATGCTTTGCTTTTTTATATCAATAAGTAGTTTTCTCCAACACAATTTATAAAGTTTAATTGAATTCCATTATATAGATATACCATAATGTTTTTAAAAAATTATTATTGAACATTTACATTGTTGGCAATGTTTATTTTTCACTATTATGAACAGTACATCCTCGATTATTTCCTAAGGATAAATCTCTGGGATCAAAGGGTATACATGTCTATTTTTTCATACTGCTAACTTTGTTTTGCCTATTTTTTGTCTGAGCAACAACCTACAGTAATGTCTCATCAGGCAGTTAAGCAGGCATGCTAAATACCAGATAACACTGGGCTACTTGGAAAAGAGATTATTCTGTAATTTGCAAGCATTTCACCAGTTAGAGGATTTTGTTGAACCCAGTTACTATCCTTGTCAATTAATAAAAATATCTAAGAGGGCCTGAGACTTACATTGAAAAGTAAAAGAAAGTTTGGTCATTTGAGTGATGTCAGATGGCATTGAGTCATGAAACTAAGTGAAACTTAAAGGTGGTTGAGAATGCAACAGACCTCCAGAGAGCAACAGAGGTCCTTGGGTAGTGATAAAAATGGCATTTCTGGCTGGGCGCAGTGGCTCACACCTATAATCCCAACACTTTGGGAGGCCGAGGTTGGAGGATCACTTGAGGCCAGGTGTTCAAGACTGGCCTAGGCAACATAGTAAGAAACTTCCCCTAAAAAAATGGAAATAAAATAAAAATAAAAATGTAAAAGAGCGCTTAAAAGGCAGTTTTAAAAGAGACTTACTCAGCAAGTTTTCCATCAAGTTTACAGTATTAAAAAGAAAGAATGATTGTGTGTTTTTGTTTCTGTTTGTTTTGTTTTTTTTTTTTGAGACAGAATCTTACACAATCTCAGCTCACTGCAGCCCCTCCCTCCTAGGTTCAGGTGATTCTCATGCCTCAGCCTCCCATGTAGCTGGGATTACAGGTGTGCACCACCATGCCTGGCTAAATTTTGTATTTTTAGTAGAGTCGAGGTTTTGCCATGTTGGCCAGGCTGGTCTCAAACCCCTAGCCTCAAGTGATTTGCCCACCTTGGCCTCCCAAAGTGCTGAGATTATAGGCATGAGCCACTGCACCTGGCCTTGATTGTGGTTTTTTAATCAATGAGCTGCCATACTTCTGCTCTCCAGCAAAGGTTTTCTGTGAGGATTTTCTGTCAGCTAAGTAAAGGAATATCTTAATATTGGAAGAAATAAAATTTAGTCAGAGTTGTTTTCTACCTTTGTACGCAGCAACAATGAAAAGTAATCTGAAGAGTAGCTAATAAAAATTTCTGCTTGGATGGCTTAGGCATTTTAATTTTTGTAAGGTTGCCTGAGTAAATCTGAAAATAATAAATTATTACAGTTTTGCTCAAATAAAGAACATAAATAGAACAAAAAATACATAATTGGCTAGATTACATGAAAGCCCTTTTCCAAAATAGGAGTTTAGAGGCCAGGGCAAATAGGCAGGAAAAATAAATAAAGGGCATCCAAATTAGAAAAGAAGAAGTTAAATTAGCCTTCTTAGCAGATGACATTATCTTACACCTAGAAAAACCTAGACTCCCCCAAAAAACTTGGAGAACTGATAAGTGAATTCAGTAAAGTTGCAGGATATAAAATCAACATGCAAAAATCAGTAGAATTTATGTAGGCTAACAGTGAACAATCTGAAAAAGAAATCAAGAAAGCAATCCCATTTATAATAGCTACAAAAGGTATGAAATACCTAGGAATCAATCTAACCAAAGACATGAGAGATCTATACAAGGAAAACTGTAAAACTGTGATTTAAAAAATTGAAGAAAACCCACAAAAGTGGGAAGATATTCCATGTTCATGGATTGGAAGAATTAATTTTGTTAAAATGACAATACCACCGAAAGCAATTTACAGATCCCTATTAAAATACTGATGACTTTCTTCACAGAAATAGAAAAAACAGTCCTAAAATGTATATGGAACTACAAAAGACCCCAAATAGCCAAAGCAATTTCAGCAAAAAGAACAAAGTTAGAATCACCACACTACCTTACTTCAAAATTTATTATAAAACTATAATAACCAAAACAGCCTAGTCCTGATATAAAAACAGACACAGTAGACCAATGGGACAGAATAGAGAACCCAGATACCTAAGTCCACATATTTTCCACATATTTACAACCAACTCATCTTTGACAAAGGTGCCAAGAACTATAATGGGGAAGACAGTCTTTTCAATAAATGGTGCTGGGAAAATTGGATAATTATATGCAGAAAAATGAAACTAGATTCCCTTCTCTTGCCATACGCAGAAATGAAAGTATATTAATGACTTGAATCTTAGACCTGAAACTGTGAAATTACTTGAAGAAAACGTTGAGGAAATGCTTCAGGACATTGGTCTGAGCAAAGATCTCATTCTGTCACTCAGGCTGGAGTGTAGTGGCATGAACCTGGCTCACTGTGGCCTTGACTTCCCAGGATTAAGCAATTCTCCCACCTTGGCTTCCCATGCTAGAACCGCAGGTGCATGCCACCACATTCCACTAATTTTTAAATTTTTGTAGAGATGGAGTCTCACCATCTTGCCCAGACTGATCTCGAACTCCTGAACTCAAGGGATCCTCCCGTCTCAGCCTCCCAAAGTGCTGAGATTACTAGCATGAGCCACTGTCCCTGACCAGGAAAGATTTCTTATGTAAGACCTGGAAAAGCATAGTCTATCAAAGCAAATATAGGCAATTGGGATTATATCAAGCTGAAAAGCCTCTACACAGCAAAGAAAACAATCCACAAAGGGAATAGACTACCCAAAGAATGGGTGAAAATATTTGCAACCTATCTATCTGACAAGCAATTAATAACCAGAATCTATAAGGACCTCAAACAACTGTCTAGGAAAAATTTAGTGATGTGGTTTTAAAATGGGCATGAGACCTGAACAGACAACTCAATAGAAAAAAAAAATTGATTTAAAATGGATAAAAGATCTGAATGGACGTTTCTCAAAAGAAGACATACAAATGGCCAGGAGGTACATGAAAAAATGTGCAACATCACTAATCATCAGAGAAATGCAAAGCAAAACCACAATGTAAAACCCACTTGCCCCAGTTAAAATGGCTTGTATTAAAAAAAAAAAAACAGGCAATAACAGATGCTGAGAGGATGTGGAGAAAGGAAACCGTCATATATTGTTGGTTGACATGTAAATAGTACAGCCACTATGGAGAACAGTATGGAGGGTCCTCAAAAACTAAAAGTAGAACTAGAACTTCCATGTGATCCAGCAATTCTACCACTTGGTATATATCCAAAAGAAAAAAAAATCAGTATATCAAAGAGATATCTGCACTCCGGTGTCTATTGCGATAGTATTCACAATAGCCAAGATAAGGAATTAACCTAAATGTCTATCAACAGATGAGTGGATAAAGAGAATGTGGCATATATATACACAATGGAGTACTATTCAGCCATGAAAAAGAATGAAATCCTGTCATTTGCAGCAACATATATGGAACTGGAGGTCATTTTGTTAAGTGAAATAAACCAGGGACCGAAAGACAAATATTATAGGTTCTCATGCAGGTGCTAAAAAAGTGGATCCCATGAAGACAGAGTAGATTAGAGGTTACCGGAGGCCGAGAAAGGGAATGGGAAGGAGAAGATAAAGGAAAAAAAAAAACCAAGAATATAAATGTATTTATTACCACTATTAAACTGAACACTTAAAAATTGTACAGATGGTAAATTATATATGTGTATTTTATCTTACTTAAAATTTTTAAAATTAGGAGTTTAGAAATTTTTAAGAGAAGTGTGCCCATAGTGATAAGAAAGAAAGACCCTTTTGGAAAGTTTTCTTGAACAAATTGTACAGTATTTTCTTGAACAAATTGTACATTCTGTAGCAGGTAATACACCAAATAAGATTTCAGGGTTACCTCTTGGAGATTGTATGAAACAAGGAAATTTAGGTGGGCGTGATGGCTCATTCCTGTAATCCCAAAACTTTGGGAGGCTGATGCAGGAACATTACTTGAGGCTAGTACTTCAAGACCAGCCTAGGCAACATAGTAAGACCCAGTCTCCACAAAACAACCAAAAAAATTAGCAAGTATGGTGGCACACACCTATAGTTCCAGCTACTTGGGAGGCTGGGGCAGGAGGAACACTTGAGGCCAGGAATATTAGGCTGCAGTGAGCTATGATTGTGCCACAGCACTCCACTCCAGCCTTCACTGTAGAAAGAGACCCTGTCTTGAAAGGAAGGAGGGAGGGAGGGAGGGAAGGAAAGAAGGAAGAAAGAAGGAAGTAAGGAAAGAAGGAAGGAGGGAAGGAAGGAAGGGAATGTAAACTTATTTGATTTGGCTTAAAGGATTAATAGAAAAGGAAAACATAGTCTCTGGGCTGAGAAAAATTGAACTCTATTGAGTTACAATTGGAATAAAGATCTAAGTGGAGGTATTTGGAAGACATAATCATGAAGCTGTCACTGAGGAAGGGAACTCTAGGAGGCAAAAGCAGAAATGCAACTCATCAAAATTGAAATGATGACAAAATATATGCATTCAAACCTGAAAGTGACTGAAAGAGAAGCCCAAACACACCATTTTGGGGTAAGATGGGAAACCATTACCAAAGTTCTCAGAAAAAACATTTTTAAAAGTAAGATTATAGAAGCCAAAAAGATGTGTATTAGTCTGTTCTCACACTGCTCTAACGAACTACCTGAAACTGGGTAGTTTGTAAAGAAAAGAGGTTTTATTGACTCTTAGTTCTGCAGGCCATACAGGAGACATGGCCAAGGAAGCCTCAGGAAACTTACAGTCATGGCAGAAGGCAAAGGGGAAGCCAGTACGTATTACATGGTGGGAACAGGAGGAGGAGAGTGAGGGTGGGAGGTGCCACTCACTTTTTAAAACAAGCAGATCTCCTTAGAACTCACTCACTATCATGAGAACAACAAGGGGAGGTCTGCTCCCATGATCCAATTACCTCACACCAGGCCCTTCCTCCAACATGGGGGATTACAATTCCAAATGAGATTTGGGTGGGGACACAAATTCAAACCATATCAGAATGTTAGTGACTAAAGTAAATGTTCTTGATTAACTCTTTAATGTATATATTGAGTGCAAGCCATATGCAAATTTGAGGTTGTCAGCCAAGCTGCTGGATTGTCTGTTTCTCCAAGAAAAATAAATTTCAGTAATTATTAAGGAAGCAGCATAGAATTGCATCATGTTTTACATTTCATTACTTTTACCATTACATGGGAGCATGGATGTTTTCTACAAAGTGCTCTGATAAATTGAAGAAGAGGCCAACAACAGCCACCAAAAAAACCTTCAAGATTCTTGCCAGTATGGCCCAGGGGAAAAATTTCCCTCATAACCACAGATTTGACTTTTCAACTTCTGTACTTCTGCATATGAGTAATAATCTCTGAGGTTAAGTATTCATCCCATTTAGCTAATTGTCCACATAGCTCCCTGGGTCTTAGATTGCTCTATAAATACCTCCTAAGAGAAGAATTTTTCAAATGAAAGTTTCATTTTTCCTTTTTCTTCTTTTAAAGCAACAAAGAAAAACACGTCTGTGTTTATATTTAACCAAACTTAAAACTTGGAGAGCATTGGCCATGTTGTCGACATGTTTCTTTTCTCTACTGTTAAACTCCTTACTATTTCAGTTACTCACCGTCATACTCACCTTTGCCTCCGCCACTTGGGGTCCTCTGTTCTGCACTTGTGTTCTGTTCTCTGATGCCCCCAGGTTTTGCTGTACCTTCTAGAAATTGCTCACCTGGATAAGGCCTTGGCTGTCCTTTATGACTCATCTCCTTCAGGAAGCTTTTCAATTTCTCTTGAAGAATATTCCCTTCACTCAGTCCAAATACACATTCACTCACTTGAATACTGCTTCTTCCTCCAGTTTCCCAGTGCCAGGGATGATCCCCTAAGGCCTTTAAATTACATTATAATTAGTCACGCACTTGTCTCTGCTCTAGGACTGTTTGAATTGTTCATTCTCTTTTTATACCTCCAGTGTTCAGCACAGAGCCTAGGGTATAATACATGTGCAGTAATGTTTCTTGAAGGAGTGAATGGGCAAGTGAAACACCAAACAAATACTAAAGAGCAAAACATGGATTACTCTTGTATATTAACACATTAATGGGAGGAAGAGATGGGAGGAAGGTCTTGAATAATGTCAAATTATTTCTTAAGAGATCTTGATTTATATTTTTTTTCAAAATGAAATACGTGTTGTAACTGCTGTCAACAAATAATCAAATTAAAGCTAGAGCCTGGGTGTTAAGTATCAGGGGGAGCATGTGTGAATAACCAGCATTGCTGCTGTTGAAGCTCCGTAAAGTAGGAAGCAGTGACTGCAAAGATCCAGAGATGGACATCTGAAGCATAGGAAAGGGGCAGCTTGAATGAGATAGGAGCAGGATCTGTATTGATTGCAGGTCACCAGATAGAATTTTTAAAATCTACGTTCTCACTGGTGGCTACAGTTTTCGAAGCACAAATGACTATTAGTGGTTATTGTGTTTTTCTTGTTTTCAATAGAGCAGTTCTATGACTTAGTTACATAAGAAGTTAAAGGCTCCACCCCTTTTCCTACTGATGTCCTAAGCTGTCCTCCATGTGCATACAAACTTTGTTTCCAGATTGCCCTGGTGTGACTCAGTGCCTGGACCAGCTTCCCAGCCTCTTCTGTTTTCAGCACATCCTCCTCCACATGTTACAGGCTTACAAAGCTTTGCACAGCCTTTCAATGGGGTTTAGAGCAAGAATGCAGATTGCTACCTGGTAGGCAGCACTGACTATATTTTCATTGGCGCTGCATAGAGTGACTGCATGACATGCAGGTTGTGCTTTTGTTCTGCCAGGAATTTTCAGTTGAATGTAAAAGGCATTTAGCAAAGGCCGTATGAAATTATCTGCCATATGTAACTGGAATGTGAGGTAATGAACTTGTCGTTAGTCGTGTTTTAGTTTAGTGTTCTAGCTGGAATTTGCAAAAGATTAAAATTCTGCACATTTCATTGAGTCTTCCACATGGGCTCAAAATACCATCCCACAGGCTCGACCTGACTTGCCACGTTGCTTTGACACCATCTTTGATTCCAGTGAACAAAACTAAGTAAGTGTGACTTACAGCCGCCCTACCAAACATTGAAGGTGTGAGCCTGTGCTGCTGTTTCGTAATGACAATGGCAAGAGTATAATGACATCCTAGTCCATGAAGACATGTTTTCTCTTTTCCCTCCCTCTGTGTACACTTACGCAGTGTATAATATAATATAATTTATATTTCTGCTTAAATCTGCCATCTCTACTTAGAATTATTTTCCCTTGAAAAATTAAATTGCATTATCCATCAGCCAAACGGAAAATTTGATTACTAAATACCTAGTTCTAGACATTATGAATTACCTGTAATATCACATTTCTTGGGTACTTCTCAGAATGCTATGATTTTACATAAAAGCATAAATTACAGAATGAGAGCAGTAAAGTTTAGTGCCTATTTTGCAGGTTCGTAGAGTGATATGTGGCCTATGACTGTCATTGTAATCAAAATTGATTTTTGATCATTTGTAAAACTAAAACAACTAATTGAAAGCAAATTTACTTTAACTGATGAAATTCAAGATGAAGTGACAGTGGTCATGAATCTCAGTTCTGTAGATCTGCTAAAATGCCAATACACTGACACTCAATTGTTATTAATGGCAAAAGTGTTTAATATATTAATGGGAATCCAAATAAGGAAAATAAAACACATATTTTGACCTTACTTTAAGTCATGTTGACATTGTACATAAATCAGGTAGAATTTGAAGATGTTTCATCCAGCACTCATTATGAAGCAACAGAGTCAATAGTGGGCAGTTACAGTCTGTAGGCAACGCTTTCTGGTGTGGATTATGCCAAAAACTTACAGTCATTTGACTTCCTTTATTGCCCTTTTTATGTAAACTACCAGGTGGTAGGTAGACCCATTCTTGGCTGTCAGTATTTTTACCACTTGGATAGATTCTGCTGTCTGAGAGATCTTGAAGAGAAATGCAGCACATGTACAGTGTGATATAGGAGAAAGAACATCAGACAGAGGCAGAGAACTGGGCTTGTCAAAATTAAGGGTGACCTAGAGCCTTAGTGTCCTTATATGTAAGATGAGAAGCTTGGATTAAAGTTCATTGCTCTTTACACTTGATTTTTATGCAGCAGAACTTTCTTCAAAAGAGATCATTCCTGGAATCCCAATATACAAAATGGATAAAAGTAGGATTGTTCTGAAGTAAAGAAGTAAAATCCAGAGCCCCACTTATTTGAGTCATCTCCTACCTTTTAGATGGTCATTGTTTCTAGTTCAGAAATTCTGATGTTTTATATTAATTTAAACTAAAGTTAAATTAGGACTAGAGGAGCCATTTCTTGTGAAAACAGACATAGTCTGAGTGATTTAGGCAAACCCGTAGTGACAGATTTAGTGGCCTGCTACACTGGGTTGGAAAGATCTGTTCCAAGTCAGTCTCAATACACAAGTCTCGGTGAACAGGTGGAGAGCAGTCTTGGTGGTGGTCAAGAACATGGAATTTGCTGTGAGAGAGACCTTGGTTAGGGTCTGGGCTCTTCCATTTGTTAACTGCAAACTTGAGCAAGTTATTCAATCTCCCTAATACTCAGTTTTGTCATCCATAAAATGGATTGATAATGGTACCTTCTGTGTACAGTTACTATGAGTATTAAAAGAGGTAATAAGCCTGTAAAACTCCTGGCATGATGACATTGGCCTACAATAATTGCTCATAGAGTGAGAACTTACTATAAACACAGGCATTTTTGTTGAATGACTGATTGATTGAATGAATGAATGTAGAACTAGCTTTCTATTTGTGATGTATGGAATATCTGTGTTTCATTTAATTTCATTTCAAATATTAAAATTCAGGCTTGCTTTTAAACCAAAGTACTTGCTGATGCAAAGAATCTAATTCTGACTGTGATACAGTTTCATCACTTTTGAAGGAATAAGAAAAATGCTAACATAGCATGAACAACTTCGATTGAGAGAACAGAGTCTCTGTTAAAATCCATGGGACTTATCAACTTCATATTTTTGTTTATGAACATGAAACGCTCCCTAGTGTACATCAGAATCATTTGATGCTTGCTGAATCGCAGGTTGCTGGAACCCGTCCCCGGAGTTTCTGATTCAGTCTGAGATGAAGTCTGGGAATTTGCATTTTTAACTTGTTGTCAGGTGATACTGATGCTAGTGGTCTGGGAATACACTTTGAGGATCGCTTTTTCAAAGTCACAGTCATTAAACAAGCTAACTCAATGAGAAATGATAATGAAAATGCATGTACCTAAATAGATAAAGGACCGATCGATACCAGCTATGAGTTTGCGTTCAGCAATAATTGTAAAATTTATAATTCTTTTCAGGTATTTGGTTTTTTAAAAACTCCCTGTGTATGCTTTTATCTTATTTGTTATATGGTTTCTCTCTTTTCCTCTCTTTCTCTCTAATCCAGTTTTTAATGTGAAAATGTTGTTCAAAGCAGAAGCAAACCTTTTGTGTAACCTTGGTGGTATTAAATTTGTTTGTAAGCTATTTCTGCCCTGTTAGCTTTTGTACTGAAACATGTTTTCTTGCTTTTCTTGCAGTATGGAAGAGAAGAGAGCGACTGGACAATTGTGCTATCCTGAGTGGAAAATAGAAGATACCAACTGTATGCTACCGGGACAGACTGTTGTATTTGAATTGTGATAGATTTCTTTGGCTACCTGTTAGTACTTGCGCATAATGTAGTTTGTAGTGTCAGTGTGTTACAAGAGTGATTGTTTCTTCATGCCAGAGAATATGAATTGCAATCATCAAATGGTGTTTCGTAACTTGGTAGTAGTAGCTTACCTTACCTAGAAAAATATTAATGTAAGCCATATAACATGGGATTTTCCTCAATGATTTAGTGCCTCCCTTTGTACTTCACTCAGATACTAAAATAGTAGTTTATTCTTCAATGTAAGTTACATTCTGCTCCTCAACCAAATGCAATTTGTGTGTGTGTGTTTGAAGGCTAAGTTGAGAACATTTCATAGGTTACATTTCCTGCAGCCTATCTTTATCCACAGAAAGTGTTTTCTTTTTTTTCAATCGAGACTTTTAAAACTGGATTTCCTCCCATCACAGTTTTTTGCAGGCCCTCCAAGTCCGTCTTAAGGTAAATATCTCTCTTCTTCCTGACGTCACAGCCTGAGCATACTCATGCGTTAGGAAGACCTGAGTGCATTTCCCACCATTGTCCTTTCCACATTATATTGTAGCTTGCTGTCTGTCAGGCGACTACAAGACTGAGGGTCTTGTGCCTTATAGATCTTTGTATCCCCAGTGGCTGACACATAGTAGGTACTCAGTAAATGGTTTTATAATGAATTAATGAACATTTTGCTTCTATAGAAGTGTACCTTCTTTGTTTCTATATTATGAAACTTCTTTATTAGAATTTGTGATTGATTCTGACACTGTATAGATTTACCTTATATTGTCTTTATTTTCCATGAGCTACTAAGTCATTAGAGATACTCTGAAGCATAGTCAGTTTAGGAAATAATTTCATATTGACTGTATTGGAATTGTCTTGGAATTAAAGATATATCCCTAGAGCAGGGGACCCCAACCCCCAGGCCACAGGCCACACAGCAGGAGGAAGTGAGTGGTGGGACAACGAGAAGCTTCATCTGTATTTACAGCTACTTCCCATCACTCACATTACCACCTGAGCTCCCCCTCTTGTCAGGTCAGTGGCAGCATTAGATTCTCATAGGAGCGCAAATCCTATTGTGAACTGTGCATGCAAGGGATCTAGGCTGTGTGCTCCTTATGAGAATCTAATGCCTGATGATCTGAGGTGGAACAGTTTCATCCTGAAACCACCCTCCACCCTGCAGTCTGGAAAAATTGTCTCCCACAAAACTGGTCCCTGGTGCCAAAAAGGTTGGGGACCACTGCTGTAGAGAGAGGTCATGATATCATACCAACCACATGGAAATGACAAATGTTTTGTGTTAAGTGTTAATTACAGAAATAATTTTTTTTTTTTGGTAGAAAACAAAGAGGCATACTCTGATTTTTATACTGTTGTTGCAGGTGCTCTTTTCTTTGAATGGAGATTTGATGAGCAAGTGGTTAGGATACAGGGAGAGCTACTATGGGTGATATTTTCCGTGTTTAGGAGCTGTGAGTTAAAATTGTATCCTTTCTGGTTTATCTAGGGAAAGTCAAATCTTGACAGAAAACATTTTTCCTTGGAAGGTCAACTCTCAGACATTGTATTTTGGTTTCCCTCAGTCCTCATAACTTTCTTCTTGCTGAACATATTTTATTCTCTTTTCAGAGAAGGAAAAAAAAAAGGATTCTAAAAGTTTGATGCATTGGAAAAATTTCCTTGAGGCAGTTAGCAACGCACAGCAAATGGGCTTTGATTCTTTTCCAAAACTTTTAGCCATAGGGTCTTTTGTACACAGGAATAGTAAAATGAAAATCGAGAAATATAAGATGAAAAGGAATGGTAAAAATATCTTTTAGGGGGCTTTTAATTGGTGATCTGAAATCTTGGGAGAGGCTGTTCTTTTCAGATCTGAGGTGCTCTTGGCTCGCCTGCACACTGTGTACCCCAAGCAGCATTCTAAGGGTGTGCTTTCACTTTGGCTAACTCCTTTGACCTCATTCTTAATATAGTAGTCTAGGAAAAAGTTGCAGGTAATTTAAAATGTCTAGTGGTACACAGTAACTAAATTTCTATTCCTATGAGAAATGAGAATTATTTATTTGCCATGAATACATTTTATACTTTGCATCTCCACTTTTATTGTGGCGAGACATGCCCATTGTGAAAGTTAGAGAACATTATGTGTGTATCATTTCTTTCGTAAAACCTTAAGAGCATTTTTAAGCCCTTTTCATCAGACCCAGTGAAAACTAAGGATAGAATGTTTTTAAAACCTGGAGGTCTCCTGATACAGAGAACATGATCCACCATTGTCATTTAAGGAATAAGACAGGAAATTGACCTTGACGCTGTCTTGTTAAATAGATTTAACAGGAACATCTGCACATCTTTTTTCCTTGTGCACTATTTGTTTAATTGCAGTGGATTAATACAGCAAGAGTGCCACATTATAACTAGGCAATTATCCATTCTTCAAGACTTAGTTATTGTCACACTAATTGGTCATTTAAGGCATAAGATAGTCTAGCACTGGGAACATGTGAAGCTAATCTGCTCAAAAAGATCAACAAATTAATATTGTTGCTGATATTTGCATAATTGGCTGCAATTATTTAATGTTTAATTGGGTTGATCAAATGAGATTCAGCAATTTACATGTGCATTAATATAAACAGAACTGGTGGCACTTAAAATGATAATGATTAACTTATATTGCAATGTTCTCTTCCTTTCTTCACTTTTTTCAGTTTTTACATTTCAGACCGAATTTGTCAGCTGTTTTGAAAATACATTGGTAGAAACCAAGATTTTAAAGTGAAGTATCAAGACAAAGGCAAAACCTGAGCAGTTCCTAAAAAGATTTGCTGTTAGAAATTTTCTTTGTGGCGGTCATTTATTAAGGATTCAACTCGTGATACACCAACAGAAGAGTTGGCTTCAGAGACGTGTTCCCTGCTCTCTAGTACAGGAATGAATACATTTATAACACCTGCTTTAGACTTTGTTTTCAAAAGCACAAAGGAAAAGTAAAAAGGAAAGAGAAGCAAGTGACTGAGAAGTCTTGTTAGGGAATCAGGTTTTTTTTCTACCTGGTAAACATCCTCTATTCTTTTCTCAAAAGATTGCTGTAAGAAAAAAAAAAGAGGCAGAGCCAGGCAGCAGCAAGAAAGCAGAGCGTAACATCAGCTAGATGGTGACATGCAATGTGAGCTCTCTTGAAGACATGGGAAACCTACATTATACACCTTGGGTTAAAATTCTTCACCATACTAGTTTTGTTGCTTCATAAAATTGTACCTAAGCAAGTGATCTTGCTTGCCTCAAATCCAAGCAGTCTTGAACACCTGAAGGCGATTAATGAGTATATCTTAGTCAAAAGAATTGTTGGAGCTTTTTATTAAAGCTGCAGTTTCAGTTCTGCTTTTGGGGAATTGTGCTATGCAAGCAGCTGCCAAAATAAGCTCATTTATTTTTTCCAGTCCCACTCACTCAGTGCTCAGTCACTATATTCTGTTTCCTTTTTTTTTTTCAACTTGCATATTTGGTTTCCCCTTATGATTGGGAAAGATGAATTTTCAGCAGAAAACAGTATTTGTTCACTTTCAAAGAGTGATAGTTTCTAAAACATTTAGAGCAATAAGTATTCATCAGAGGTACCAAATGAGGCAGAAGACTTAAGGGTTAGAGAAACCCCTTATTTCATGTCTTGATTCTAAAATGATCAAAGGACTTTTCCTTGTAATGTGGATTTCTTCTTATGTGGATATGTAAAAACTTCAGTTATAAGTAGTAATGCTAGCAGGTAATTTTAGTGGACATTTTATAACAACTGTCACTTTGTTTTGCCACATGTAGTTTGTTCAGCTGTTTTCCAGATATTTCCCCCCAAAAGGAGGCAAAGGGTACCAGCTTTTCAATGAGCATTACCTATTACTTGGCAAAGATGATGAAGACTCTATTAATAGTTAATTTGATAAATGTTGACATAACCAACAATAGAGATTAGGAAGTTAGTTTTAGGAAATCAATGGCATATAGACATTACCCTCATGGAGTTTGTATTCTACTACTTGAACTGACTGTAGCTATAAAAGCAATAGTTAGATAGCTGAATAGTTAGATCATAAGCAAGGAAGGCCAGAGTACATCTCTTATCAAGAAATCAATGAATAGTTGATCTCATTTTTAAAGCAACGTTATCCTTCTTTAATTCCTTCCTTTCTTCTAGTGCAAAACTACTTAATAAGGTTGGTGTTTAGGTTAGTGTTCACACCACGCTCATCTGGTGTGAATTACCTCCTCCCTCTTTACTGTTTACTACCAACCTAGTACATGTGTTGACTGCATTCTTTTCAAACAATGTTGAGTTGTCATGGTGCATCTAATAAATTAACACCACGGATTACTGCATCCTTGCTGATCTTCTTAAATGCAAAGCCAGATTATATGGACATAAACAAAGAAAATGATCCTAGAGTGAATTTTTCTAGAAAATATCTATTATGAACCATGCTGTTTAAAGTGTTAGCTTGAAGGTGATGGATCCAGCTATTCAGAAAGTAACTTTCATATAACCATTATTTTGCACAGTATGAGGTCTTAAATGTATTGAAAGAGATAAATTTTTATCATTACCAAAACCCCTTTTAAAGATTCAAAGGTGGAAGAAAGTGATTTATTTTTCCTCTTAAGCATACATATATAAAAGACTTCTCAGATGTTTAATTTGGGGAGGTTGATAATGAAACATATCAACAGAGTATAGTAGTTATAGCAGTGTTTGTGGATAAATAATTCCCTGGGGTCAGACATATATAAACATATTTGCTTTAGTAAATGATAAAGGCATGAAATCAGTCTAAAAAATTGAAGTGGAGGGTGATGGGGGAGAAAAAGAACAGAATTTGAAGCACCCTTTCAAATCTGCTGGATACAAGTATTGAAGTTTTAAGTCATCTTATTTTGTCTGAAAGTGTGTTTTTCATTCTACAATAGACCCAATCAACAAGACCTATAACTTGAGTTGCATGATGTTCAGTTTATGTAATCTACTGTTGGGATGGTAAGAATTGATGCAGGCTGTGGTGTAGGAATGAATTAAAGTATAGTTTCACTGGCTTTTCTCTACATATCGACCATCACAATGGCTAGGTTTCCTGTTGCTCACTATTGGATTATGGAGAAAATTTTAATGAAAGGTGATATCAGAGGAAGAATAAGTGGAGGTAGAGAAGAAAGGAATGATGGGGGGGGGGGAAACAAAACATATTTCTGTGTTATCCAAAGGAGCTTTTTCCTTATTCTGTCAAGCACTGAGATCTTCAGCTTTCAGTGTAGTTGCTAAAAACAAATTATGCTGCTAGGTAGTGATTAAATATAGCGAACACTTCATCAGATATTAGAATTAGGTCACACCATTGAGGTTATAATCTGAGGGTTGTGTTACATAGAAACCACTTTAGATTATTATCAATTTGGACTAGACTTTATTTTATAATTGCATAGTCAGTAATATCTATTGTGTCATTTTTTCAACCATTTTATTCTAAGATCTGTGAAGCTTCTTGAGGCCAAATAGAAGAATAAGTTTAGACGAGAAGTAGATTGTAACTTTTTTCCCTTGGAGATACCATTTACCACTATCTCCCTATCCTCATAGGTGGAAGGTTTACTGAATTGGAAATTGGTTGAATATTAGTTTTTAACTAAAATGTGCAATAACACATTGCATTTTCCTCAAACTAGTTTCGTATGATCATTAAAGTCATTCTCAGGGTTAAGAAAGGAATGTAAATATCTGCCTCAATTTGTCCTTCACCGGTAAGTTTTTAAAGGGTGCAGATTTTGAGTCAGGTCTTAAAACTAAGCTCACAAATCTGGATGCATTTCTAAATTCTGCAAATGTTTCCTGGGGTGACAACAACAATGAATAATCCCACAATATACCTCAGTACCTAATACATGGAACTGGGGCTCAACCCACTGTTTTTAAGAATTTGCACTTAACTTGTGGCTGAGGAAAAATAAGTAGTCTGAGGAAGCAGTTTTTAAATTCAAGCTTATAGTTAGAAACAGAATATCAACTTAATTGTGAAACTGTTAGAACCTGTTCTCTTGCATCTGAATCTGATTGCAATTGTTATTGTAATGATAAACCCCAGCCATTGCAAGTCTCAAATATCTTAGCTGTGTAGTGATTCTTGAAATTCTTTTTAAGAAAAATTGAGTAGAAGGAAATAAACACTGTGTAAATGAGGCTTGGCTTTTATGAAAGATCATTTACAGGCTATGTTAAAAGGATTTTAGCTCACTAAAAGTGTAATAATGGAAATGTGGAAAATATCGTAGGTAAAGGAAACTACCTCATTCTCTGAAGGTTTTGCCGAAGCACAATTAAACATTCAAGATGGCTTTGTTACACCAGAGCCATCTGGTGTGAAGAACTCTATATTTGTATGTTGAGAGGGCATGGAATAATTGTATTTTGTTGGCAATAGACACATTCTTTATTATTTGCAGGTTCCTCATCAAATCTGTAATTATGCACAGTTTCTGTTATCAATAAAACAAAAGAATCCTGTTTGTGTGGTTTCATGAAATCAGCATTGTTGAATGCATGAAGTAATAGTGCTTAATTAACATTTTTATGATGTCCCAAGGTTTCTGGTCAAGGGAAATAAATGTAGGATCGTATTTTTACACCAAAATGACACAGAGAGAATTGAGCACACCAGAAAGACCAGAAACCACACCACTGGATAGAGGTTAAATATGTTTCTTTTTCAAACATTTGGACAAGAAAAAAAAATGGGCATTTAAAAATTCTTTCCTCTGGTTATGGATTTATCTGTAGTCAAACTTAGCTTTGCTGTTTGAGATTTGCACAGAATGGGGGGAATAGATTACTTCTTCCCATTCGTTGTCATAATGGATCTACCTCACTGATAAACACCGTATATCTATATGTGGTTAACTAGCTTTAGAATAAAACAAACTTTAAAAAGTAAAAGGCCTAGAGATTTTCAATGATGTGTGCCTTTTAGCCAAACCAGGCCTTGCAGAAATTGTCCTCAAAAGCACCAAGGGAGAATAAAGCCAAGTGCAGAATTACCCAAGGGTCACACATTTTGTATTCATTTTATATAATTTGCCTGAATGATTTGAAGTGCAGCAAAACCTAAAGTTTTGCAAAGAGTTACTGTAAACTGAACTTAAAAATGTCAGAGTGCTCAGTGACCCTCTTCTCCAGACCCTGTCAACCTGTGAAAATATTGGCCTTCATTCAGATCGCTCAAGAAGTTACGTGCAGAGTTTGGAAGGTCTAGGCAAAGGTTATTAGTCAAGTGTTCTTACAGTGTCAACGCTCAACTCCCACAAGCGTGAGAAAGAGAGACCTGTCATTCCTGAGGGTGATGACATACATTTACTGGAGCTTATATAATTTATCAGATAAGACAGCAGTCTCCTTCAGGCTAGAAAGTGTGTTTTCTACGTTGATTTAGTACAAAACAAAAAGAAAAAGGGAGATATTTCAAATTTTCTAATTATTTTTCTGCTAAGCTGATTCAGTGTGATTTAAGCATATTTTTCAAGTCATGAATCTGATTCCACACACATGCCATATGTACCTTACATTGTGATAATTTATTTTTAAGTGAAATATGCTATTATAGTCTGACTTTATGTATAGTGGTGATCAACTTGCAGGATCGTATTTCTGTAACCAAACAGCCCACAGCTGAGATGTAGATGCTTCTTATGTCTGTAGAATAATCACTGAGCTTGTTCTCTAGCTATGACTGTATGCAACAGGGACAGTGTTGATCAAAACCCATGATCATGCTCTCCAAAAGTCTTTGTCAGTAAGCCACTAGGGATTCTGAAAAGTTCATGAGCTGAAACAAATAGAGTTGGAAGATTCATGTTGATTTTTTGTATCCCAAATGCAGCATACCAGTTTTTGAAGCTGAACTGATTACATTAAAAAGAGAGTAAGCTGCATTTGTTTTAAAGACAGTCACATGACCAAAAGGTGCTCAACATCATTGTTCATTAGATATGTGCAATGAAATCTGCAATGAGAGATCATTTCACTCCAGTTAAAATGACTTATGTCCAAAATACAGGTAATGACAAATGCTGGTGAGGGTGCAGAGAAAAGGGAACCCTCTTACACTGTTGGTGGGAATGTAAATTCATACAACCACTATGGAGAACAGTTTGGAGGGTCCTCAAAAAACTAAACATTGAGCTATGATATGATCCAGCAATCCCACTGCTAGGTATGTATCCAAAAGAAAGGAACTCAGTACATCAAAAAGATATCTGCAATTCTATTTTTGTTACAGCACTGTTTACAATAGCTATGATTTGGAAGCAACCTGAGTGTCCAACAGTAGATGAATGGATGAAGAAAATGTGGTACATGTACACAAGGGAGTACTATTCAGTCAGAAATAAAGAATGAAATCCTGTCATTTGCAACAACTTGAATGGAAATAGAGATCATTATGTTAAGTGAAATAAGCCCAGCACAGAAAGACAAACTTTGCATGTTCTCACTTATTTGTGGGATCTAAAAGAACCATTGAACTCATGGAGACAGAGTGGAAGAATGGTTACCAGAGGCTGGGAAGGGTAGTGGTGGTGGGAAGGACAGAGGAAGTGGGGATGGTTAATGAGTACAAAAAAATAGAAAGAATGAATAAGACCTCATATTTGATATCACAGCAGGGTTACTGTAGTCAATAATAACCTAATTGTACATTTTGAAATAACTTAGGGAATAATTAGATTGTAACTCAAAGGATAAACACATGAGGGAATGCATACCTCGTTTTCCATGATGTGCTTACTTCACATTTCATGCTTGTGTCAAAACATCTCATGCACCCCATAAATATATACACCTACTATGTACCCACAGAAACTAAAAATATAAATAGTTACATAATCTAGTAAACACTTCCCATGAAAAACTTATTTGTGATAATGATAAGCAAAAGTGATGCATACTTTAATCTCTGGCTTCTTCCAAGCCATTGTAGGATGTCACAAAACAGCTTTCTTACCATGCAAGTAGCCTAATAATTAACAGGATGGTTAAGGGCCATTGGCTGATCCTGAGATCTTGAGTGAGTTTCCTAAATTGGCAAAAAAAAAAAAAAAAAGAGTGATCATAATAGTACCAATCTTACTGGTTAAAAGGATTAGTGAGAATATAAATACCTTACAATAGTTCATGTGTAAAATGTAAACTGATGCAATTTTATTAAAAATAAATGAATGAGGCCGGGCGCAGTGGCTCACGCCTATGATCCCAGCACTTTGGGAGGCCAAGGTGGGTGGATCACGAGGTCAGGAGATTGAGACCATCTGGCTAACACGGTGAAACCCGTCTCTACTAAAAATACAAAAAAAATTAGCCGGGGATGGTGGCGGGTGCCTGTAGTCCCAGCTACTTGGGAGGCTGAGGCAGGAGAATGGCGTGAAACCGGGAGGCTGAGATCGTGCCACTGCACTCCAGCCTGGGCGACAGAACAGGACTCTGTCTCAAAAATAAATAAATTAATTAATTAATAAACCCAAAGACAGAAAGGGGCTAATAGCTCACAAAAGTTCTGTGTGAAGAAGCTGTGGTGACAACTTGTAGGATGGCATTTCTCTAAGCAAACAGCCCACAGCCGAGATGTAGATGCTTCTAATGTCTGTGGAATAATCACTGGGCTTGTTCTGTAGCTATGTCTGTATGCAACAGGGACCGTGTTGATCGAAACTCATGATCATTCCTCTCCACCCAGTGGAGGTGGTAAATGTTCCTAGGTTCAGAGCACAGCTACTTGGGACAGGGGCATAATCTAGCACTCCCAGACTGCTTAGTGTGAGTTAAAAATGTGTGATTTACTCAAGTCTGGAGGTAAAAACCAGGGCTGGATTAAGCAATGATGATCGATTACTGAAAAACACATTTTTCCTTTTTACAAATATGAGTTCTATGTTCCCCAAGAATACAGCAGTGATGATTCATTTCATGTGTCAACTGGGCTGCGGTGCCCACTTGATTGGTAAAACACTAACCTAGATGTTGCTGTGAAGTTATCTTTTAGATGTGATTAATACTTAAATCAGTAGACTGAGAAAAGCAGCCCTCCCTCCATAATGTGAGAGGGCCTCGTCTGAGCCATTGAAGGCCTTAAGAGCAGACAGGTTTTCCAAAGAAGACGGAATTTGGCCTTGAAACCGCAACATGGAAATTCTGCCTGAATTTCCAACCTGCTTGGCCTGCCCTGCAGATTTCAGACTCAAGACCTCAACATCAACTCTTACCTGAATTTCCAACCAATTGGCTTGTTGTACAGAATGTGGACTCACTAGCCTCCCCAATTTAAGAGACAATTAAATCTCTCTCTCTTCATGCATATATGTAGATAGATAGATACAGATGGTGGTATAGTTCCTATTTGTTCTTTATAGAATCCTGACAAATACAACAACAAACTGTATTTTTACTTACAGTTTCCTCTACTAAGTAAAAAAATCATGTGCTGTATTGTTCTCTTTTGTCTCAGGCAAGTCTATGCGTTCAGAAAATTGTTCATCACGTAAGAAACTAGTGATAGTGTACTCTAATCGCAAACATAGTATCTAAGAAAAAAATAAGAATTCCAGGACTGGCAGTGTTGCACAACCCAAACTAAATGAGGGCAGACATCAAAAGAATATTTTCAGGCATCAATGGGAGAAATAATTCTGAGTGTTGGGCCATGAAATGCCTTAAATTATTGTTATTATTATTGTGTTCAGGGCCTGAATCTATGCCCCGAGAATGCAACATGGCCAAAAGTAGACAGAAAAAGCTTTTGTGGTATAATTGAGGAATGGGATGATTTTGTCATGTAAGAGCCATCCTGATGATAAAAGTCAGCTTCATAGTTGTACTAAAATGTGTGGCTGTAGTGATCATCATGAGTGTCACCCAGACCTCCTGTCTACACAGTATGACAACCAGGTTCAACCTCAGACTTACTGGTGCTCCCACTACCAGGTTCAAGTTAAGAAACATCTTTGTAGTCATTTCGACTTTTGTATCTCTGTATTCCACGTGTATTAAAGTTATCTTTTGCAAGCCAGTTTTTGTAAACTCCTGAATAAAGAGAACAAATTGATCTGCATCTGCAGTGAGATTTGACAAGGCAATTTAAAAGGCAATAAGGAGCCAAACAAGGTGAAGTGATGGAGACAGGGATTATCCACAGCAGCTCCTCACCAGTTTGGTTCTCACAAAAGGAGAAGATGATCTCATATTCTGCATGAGGGAAAGGAAGAGAATTTTCCTTGGACTTGCTTGTTTCATAGTCATGAGGTTAATGGTTGCATTTTCTGCAAGAGCATTTTTCACCCAGTTTAATGCAAACTTTCTTTAACAGCAATCATCCTCCTCCTGATACTAACCAATAATTATTCTTCTTGCTAATCATCAATTTGAATGGCTAGATTTCACAGTCAAGTGTACAAAGTCTGCTAGATAATTTTGTTTTTATATTTCCCTTTTATTCACATTCATTCAATTTCCCCATAGCCATCTAGGAGACTATGAGAACTTGTAATTATTTATGTCAGTGTTTGCCTCTCCCACTAGACTAGTAATTCTTCAAGAGATTACATCTAGCACATTTTTCTATATTCTCAGACAAAATTCTTTAATCACATATGAATAGTATGCATTGAGCCTCCAGCCTAGTGTCTGACATCTAGTAATCACAAAATACTTGGCAGACCTATCTGAGCACCATTTATCTCCAAGGATTGAAGTCTTCTGGTTTGCAAGCTCAATCTCACCCAGTGCATGAGTTAATTGGCAATAGGCCTGACAGTGCATTAACAGCTGAGGCTCAGGGGCATGAGCCTAGCTTTACTGCCCTAATCCCAGTATCTGGTGTCTCTTGGATGAGTCCATGGGTTTCACCATGCTAGAGCTCTCTCCCTAACCCACCAGATGTGTGTCTGTCCATTCTGATTGACTTGATTTCTGCCCTGGCATAATTCTTTGTAACAGGCAGTGTGCTCAGTCTCAGCCCACTTGACCAGGGCCCAACTACCTTCTCAAGCCTGGACTTTGTGTCTTCCCACCCAGATATAGATGTGTCCAGTTTCCATCTAGATGGACATCTTTGAAACATAACCATGTTTCAAACCTCTTGCTCAATTATGGTTATTGCTAAACCCCATCAACCAGTCTGTAACTCTTCAATACTGAGAATGGCTTTCATTAGACCCATGTTTGCCATAACCCCTTGGATATGGTAATTTGAACTGATCCCTCCCTCCTTCAGCTTGCCTGGCTCTGGTCTGTAATGCTTTGTCCGCCAGTTTGCTCTCTAGGTCTCAACTTACAAGAACTCCCTCTTGGTCCAAAGAGACAACCATTTAGCTTGAAAAATCATGTTAGCTTCTTGCTGTCTGGGTTTTCTCTCATTTAATTAATTTTTTTTTTTCATTAGAGTGTAATGTCTTTTAAAACCTAACATTGCAACTACTGGGTAAGTTTTGAATGCTTTGCACTCAAAGAATTGTTACTAGACCAGCAGTATCAGCAGCTGCTGGTGTGGGTGCTTTTTAGAAATGCAGAATCTCAAGCCCTCCCCCAAACTGCTGAATCAGAATCTGCATATTAACAAGATGATTTATTTGCATATTCACTTTTTTTTTTTTGAAACAGGGATCTCGCTATGTTGTCCAGGAAGGAGTGCAGTGGCTATTAACAGGTGTGTTCGTAGCCTGTGATACAATTTGGCTGTGTCCTCACCCAAATCTCATCTTGAATTGTAGCACCCATAATCCCCACGTGCCATGGGAGGGACCCAGTGGGAGAGAATTGAACCATAGGGGCAGGTTTTTCCTCTGGTGTTCTTATGATAGTGAATAGGTCTCATGAGATCTGATGGTTTTATAAGGGGCAGTTTCCCTGCACATGCTCTCTTGTCTGCTGCCTTGTAAGACATGACTTTGCTTCTCCTACGCCTTCTGCCATGATTGTGAGGCCTCCCCAGTCAGGTGGAACTGTGAGTCCATTAAAACTCTTTTTCTTTATAAATTACCAAGTCTCTGGTATTTCTTCAAAGCAGTGTAAAAATGGACTAATACAGCACGCTACACCCTGAAATTCCTGGCATCAAGTGATCCTCCTGCCTCATCCTCCTGAGTAGCTGTGACTGCAAGTAAGCAAGTTCAAATTTGAAAGTGCTGATCTAAAAAATCTCTCAGCATTACATCAAATACAGGGGCTGAGGAGAAACTATTGTGAAGTTAGAAATAAGATTCATTTGGCTGGGCGCAGTGGCTCACGCCTGTAATCCCAGCACTTTGGGAGGCCAAGGCAGGTGGATTATGAAGTCAGCAGTTCAAGACCAGCCTGACCAAAATGGTGAAACC
>NW_012104932.1:1848707-1849213 GCF_000951045.1 Mandrillus leucophaeus | reverse complement strand
TTGTTCAGGTTGGAGTGCAATGGTGTATCGTGGCTCACTGCAGCCTTAACTTCCCAGGCTCAAGTGATCCTCCCTCCTCAGCCTCCCGAGTGGCTGGGACTGCAGTAGTGTGCCACCATGCCTGGCTAATTTTTTAAAAGTTTTTTGTAGAGACAGGGTGTCACTATATTGTCTGGGCTACTTGAGGTCTACTTGTAACTCCCAGGTGTTCCCTTAGTCACAAAAGTAAAATTCGGTGTTACCAGTGACTAAACGAAAAGGAAATTCAAGGCAGTTGTATTATAACGCTGAGCATCAGACTGGAGTCAGGATTTGAGAATGTTCCCCTCTCTGTTCCTGCCAACTCTACTCACTGGCTGCATAGGTTTGACAGATTGCTGTAAAAAGAGAGGTTTCAAGTAGTGACCTCTGAAGTCCCTTCCAATTCTAAGCTTTCTCAACTCTAGAAATCTGTCATTAATGGACTCAGATGGCCTTCTCCATCCCTGTCTTCCCCCATGATTCCC
>NW_012104932.1:1843059-1845353 GCF_000951045.1 Mandrillus leucophaeus | reverse complement strand
AAAGAAAGAAAGAAATAAGATTCATTTGAAAAACAGAATTAATTTTATAAATAAAAGAATTCATTCTGAAGCTGAAGTGATTTTACATCACAATACTCAATGTAGCCTTGTGTTTGCTCGGAACCCAACATATGCAGGTTTGATTCTGAAATGTTCCCAACCTGCCAATGCCTTCTTGAGCTTTCTCCCGGAACTTCCTTTCTGTCTGAGTTTTGTGTAAGTAAATTATCATGGTGGTCTTTGAAAATTACCACACAGGAAATAACAGGAAACTGTTAATTACTGAATTCCTGCACACTATTTATTCTTTATATTTAGAGCTACTGTAGAGCCTCTGGGCATATATGCACAATTAAAAAGATGAGAGTCTCAGCCAAGTTGCAGCTGTTCTTAAGTTTCTTGGAACACTAACCTAGATTAGTGCTCCTTTTATGTTAACCTATGTTCTCTGCCAATGACAGTTGGTTGGCTGATAACCTGAGGGATGTGAGCCCGTTAATGAGGTATCACACGTGCAGCTCTCAGCCCAAGTGATCCCAATGAGTTATCCTTCCCCAGTTATGAGTGTAGTAGTGACATAGGATTCTTTTGGTGCCACTTTGCCAGCCGGAAACCTCTGTGGCTGGCAGTACTTCTGCCCAGGCTTTGCGTGGGCAGGCTGCACTTGGCTCACTTCCTGGCCCAGATCCCACAACCACTGTGGCTGCATCCTCAGCCCAGGGAGGAGCCATGTGTGCTGCAAGCAGCTTCCACAAATGGGTGCCCACATTCTGATGAGGGTGATGGAGTGGCACTCAAAAACTCAGAGATGCTAGCAACTGTGGAGCTCCAAGAGGGCATCACAGCTTCTATTCAGGAAGTCCCAAGGTTGGGGACCCCAAGAAGCACTACAACTGTCTCTTTTTCCTGCCATTGCAGCCCAGTGAACAGGGATGTGTCACAACTCATTCCGTCCTAAAGCCTGCAGCTTGGCGAAGTAAGTTACAGCCCTTTTTGCTCCCACTCTTTGGAGGGTTCCCAGTTCCCAGTTCTTGTCCCACAACAAAGAAGAATGAGGTATATAGACACCAGAGAGGGACCAAGGCAGAGAAGAATTTTATTGAGCAACAGAAAAGCTCTTGACAACAAGAGGGTCAAGAGCTGAAACGGGTAGCCCTATGTGTGAGAGGGGGCCCAAAAGTGGATAGCTGTCTGTGAGGCTGAGTCCAGGGTTTTTATGGGTTCAGAATGGGGGAGTGTGTGCTGAGTGGTCCATAGGTGGTCCTGGAAAAAGCACCATTTGATTGGTTAAAAGGCATCATAGAAGTTCTCACTCTGATCATAGATTCTATACTGAACTGGCAGCTCAGTTTTCAGGCTTTAAACTGTCTTTAGTTTGAAGGTCGGGTCTCACCAGGACGTCCCTGTCTGCCTAGGAATTTGTCTCCTGCTGTTATCAGTAGGTTTCCCAGAACCTGAAATTAGGGTGCTGAGAGTCAAGTCAGTTGGGTTTAGCTCCTGCCAGAATCATAGTTCCTTGTTCTATTGTAGACCAGAAGTAATTCTTACATTGGACTGGACTCTGTCTAAACAAGCACAGATATGAGGAATTTTTTCTGTTTTAACTATCCCCAGAGGAGGAACTGTAACTAACCCTTTCAGGAAATCTTTTCTCTCAAGTCTAAATCCTTTTTGCTATTAAGGAAAAATATTTTCAGACCAGATTCTGAGGCTCATGCCTATAATCCCAGCACTTTGAAAGGCTTGAGGTCAGGAGTTTGAGACTAGACTGGGTAACATGATGAGACACTGTCTCTACAAAAAAATTAAAAAAAATTAGCTATGCAGGGTGGCACATGCCTGTGATCCCAGCAATTTTGGAGGCTGAGATGGGAAGATCATTCAAGCACAGGAGTTCAAAGCTGCAAGTGAGCTATGATTGTGCCACTACGCTCCAGCCTGGGTGATAGAGCAAGACCTTGTTTCTTAAAAAAAAAAAAAAAAAAAATCATATTCTATCTGTAGACAGGCTTGAAGAAAATCTGATTTCCATACAATAAAATATTATTATTTTGTTGTCAATAATTTTGCTTCTCTAGGTGAAGTTGCAAGGTTTCCTCTCTGTGTCACATTTTTTTCTTGTCAACTTTTGTATCTATCTGAAGACTCTCAGGCTCTGGGCTTTTCTCACTCTTTACTCTGTGGACCTGGACAATGCGCCTTGGTAATATCCTAGTCAGTAGAGAGGCCACAGTCCTTTCAATTGGTACTGCTGTGATACTTCTGGGTATGACACTCATTCTGCTCGTTGGCTT
>NW_012104932.1:1837519-1841874 GCF_000951045.1 Mandrillus leucophaeus | reverse complement strand
TTGCAATCCCCCCTCTACTCTTAGGAGATAACCTCTCTCCAGGATAGTTATTTAATCTTTAAAGTAAATTTAAGGCACAGTGTTACCCCTGCATGGACTATTGTACTCAAGCTTCATCTCTAATAATAAAATAAATAAGTTTTATATACCTTTAGCAGACTTTTTGGCAGATGGAGAAGATGTTGGGGGCAGAGAGTCCTTCCCAGTGGTAATAGCTG
This sequence comes from Mandrillus leucophaeus, assembly GCF_000951045.1. Lineage (NCBI taxonomy): Eukaryota > Metazoa > Chordata > Mammalia > Primates > Cercopithecidae > Mandrillus > Mandrillus leucophaeus. The sequence goes on along the minus strand of NW_012104932.1, from coordinate 1,841,656 downwards.
GCTGTGAGAATCATACTATACTTACATTCCATCCCATGTATCTCAACCAAATGCATCTACCCTGTTGCTGATGCTTTATTTACATTTGTAGGGCTCTAACAACAGGCTCTAATTCGGACTTTTCTTTGAAATTTTGTATCTGTTTAACCTTGTTCATCAGCTTTCTCACTAGAAACTGAATTTGGAAGGATATGGGAACAACAGTGACATATACAACAGAGAGAACTACTCTAAATTCCATTAGTTTGATAATGAATTTGTTCAACTTAGAACAAATATCAGTAATCATGTCAACCTTAGCTGCCATTCACCTGTAACAAAACGTGGAGTTCCTGTCCTGGACTTCTGCTCACAACATTTACAATGTCCTCTCTTGCCTTTCCTTGCTAACCACTTACCAGCCATACGGGCCAACTTCCAGCTTCTCAAATATACTCAGATCCACCTCCTCCAAATTCATTTGCATATTCTATTCCTTCTGCTTGGAATGATCCCAACCTGATTTTTAGGACACGAGTCATTTCTCCTACTCCGTTTCCTCAGAGAGCTCTTCTTGACCACCTTGGCTAGAGTGGCTCCTCACCTATGTCATTCTCATCCTAGCACTCTCAGTTTTCATCATGGCACATAGCGCAATTGCAATTGTTTTATTTATTTGCTTGCTTACCCTCTCCTCCATTAAAATATAAGCACTATGCAGACAGATATCTTTTCTGTTTTATTTATCAATTGCCTACCATAGTCTTTAGCAATAGGAGATGTTTAGTGAATTTTTTTAAAAAAAAAAAAAGAAGGAAGGAAGGAAAAAAAGAAAGAAAAAGGGAAGCAAGCTAGCTTTCTTTTTTTAAAAAAAATTATATTTATTTATAGATGGGGTTTGGCCATGTTGCCCAGGCTGGTCTTGAACTCCTGAGTTCAAGAGATCCACCACCCTTGGTTTCCCAGAATGCTGAGATTACAGGCATAAGCCACCACCATGCCAATCTAGCTTTCTTAATGTATTAATCTTTTGCCTTTTATTTTAACTAATCCATACAAATATCTATTGACTGTAAGTCCAAGCATTTTTTTCCCAATGATTTCTATTGCCTAGTAAATTGAAATTTTCTTCATTAGGTAATTGACCTGAAAGAGAATCTTGTAATTTTTCAAGTCTTTTGAAGAGACTTCTAACTCCTGTAGTAGTAGTCAACCCTCTTTGGAGGGTTACTGTTGATTAAAAAACACACATACACCTTTTTATCTTGAGATAATTAGATTCACATGCATTGTAAGAAATAATTCATAAGGATTCTATGTATTCTTCCCTCAGTTTCCCCCAGTGGTACTCTCTTGTATCGCTGTAGCATGTCACAACCTGGAAAACTATTGTCTTTAATCAAGTGAGGGTTTTTTCTTTTTTTTTTTCAATTCTAATTCTTTATCACTCGCCACCTCTTTCACTAAAGGGCTTGAGGTCATTTATAAAAAGGACAAATAGAATTCATAAAATCAATGTAATTAATTTTAAAATTAATTACAAAGGAGAAATCAAGGTGAAAAGGTAAAAAACATGATAACACTTGGGGCTAATTCAAAGTTTATAACTTGGTTCTCTGCAAAGTCAATGGATTATAATTAATTTAGATGTGGACATATGCCAACTCTTCAGAGAGAGAGAGAGAGAAAGACTTTCTTGCTTCCTAAAACAATAAAAAGTTTTTATAAGAGACAATTAAGTATGTTTCTTAAACAAATACTTTCCTTGAGTTGCAGCGAATGTGACAAGTAGAGAACCACAATGCTACATATCTACTTCCAACATGACATTAGAATTTATTATAGACCTTCCAGCCCCTATGAAACACTTAATGCTAAATTATCAAACTTTGCTAAATGACATTATATTATTAAAGTACGATCACAGGAAGCAGGCAATTATTGAGTCATTTACAAAATTCTCATTCTCCTCCTTCTGGGCCCTTGTTAAGATTGTGATTTCCTGGCCGCTTGAAGATAGGCTTGGCCAGTGACTTGCTCTGACCAATAAAATATAAGCAGGGGTGACATGTGCCATATCTGAGTGGAAGCATTTGATTGCTGGTGCTCAACTGCAAACTTCCTTTTCCCTACTTCAGTGGTCACAGAATCACAAGTTTCATGAAACATCTGTCATCTTGGGTCTGTGAGTGACTAAATTAGGCAGAGATCCCTGCTGATCTATGTTTGACATGTTGCATAAATAAGAAAAAAAACCTGGTTGGAATCATTGATGTTTGAGGGTTGTTCATTATTACAAATGTTAAAATAGCCAATCTTGATTGGTATGGAAAATAAATCCCTTAAAGTGTGTTTATTTGACTATTCTATCACATCAGGTTCTGATACTTGGGGCTAGGTATTGTCCATTTCTTCCCCTTATTGAGTATGGACAAGGCTGGTCCCACTATCCATAAATGGATCTCTCTGCCAATTTAGTCATAAGTAGGATTTACTCTTTGTGCTAAAAAGTAATCCACCCATGACAATCCACATGCAAATGACTCTAGAAACACATTGAAACTTTGGAAACATGACTAGCCCCAAAACAACTCATTAACTAGTTAAAGGAGAACAGCAGATTATTAAAACCCAAACCTAGAGGGTCAGGTTACAAAGTGATTGAGACTCAGTGAAATGGAAGGAGGTTGTCTGTGTTTGTTTTTGATACTCCTGAGACCTGCCATTGATGTGGCCTGCATCGAGCGCTTCACCCTTAAAGCACTGTGCTATCTTTGGTGATGAAAGGAAGAGAGAAAAGGTACTCATAGGCAGCATTTTTAATTATCTGTTAATTGGATGAAATGGCAACTAAAGTGCCTAAAGGCCATATGCATATTCATAGATTGTCTTCAAAGGGTACAATTACCAAAGCCAATGAAAAAGATTATGAGTTAATATTGGATTGTGATTTGGGGCAGAGCAGGGCGAGGCATATTCAGATATCTTTCTCCAAATAGTTACTAAGATTAATTTGTCTCCCTGGTTTTATATGAGGATGGCGGTACTACAATTTGCCTGGAAGCATAGCATGTTTGTCAAAGTAGCAAGTCCCACAGCAGGTAGTTGTTGGCAATTTTCCTGATTGCTCTGGGTGTACAATACTCTTGAGGCGCAGGATAAATTTTTTACCCAAAATAAAAGTTTAGACAACGTTTTTCATGATATTCACATCTAATATGATTTCCATCGGAAACAATTATTTCTGCTTGTGGTAGACAGCAAATACAATATTCTCTTTGTGAATTTCCATGGGAACATGAAAATAATTTTTTTGTAAGCAGTAGCAATTTTTTTATTTTGACAGAGCTTCCAAGAAGAGTATGGAAAAGAGATTTTGGGATACCATGCTGAAATTCTTTCTCCGCTTTGCAGAATATTTTGACATTTAAGATTTAATATTCAAGTGACAATGCAGTAAGCATAAGTTCCAATTCCACAGGGCCCAGAATGGATGAGAATTACACACACTTTACTCTGTCTGTCCTGGTTCTGCCCTGCTGCTGAGGTCACTGCAGGGGAAGACGTGGAAGGAGAAAAAGCCACACACATCCCCAGGGCACCCTCTAAGTGCCTGAGTTTTTTTTGTCACTATTTTCCTGCCACTTCAGATAACGCAAGGCAGCTGGCAAAATACAAATGCTCAGTGACCAAAGTTTGGAGATTTCCAAGATGAAAATCTTTTCACCTTGCTAGTTTCATCTTTGCTAGTTGGGTCTATCTGAATAAGCTATTGACTTAAAAAAGCTTTTTAAAATTAACAGACTTTCTTTTTTAGAGCTGTTTTACATTTACAGAGAAATTGAGCAGAAGGTACAGAGTGTCCCCATCTACTCTCCTCTCACTCCAACCTTCTTGCCAGATTCCTTTATTATTAATGTATCACAATGGCATCGTACATTTGTTACCATTGATAAGCTAATTGATACATTATTCCGAACTAAAGTCCACTAGTGACTTAGTTTGCATGAGGGTTCACTTTTTGTGCTGTATGGTTGTATGGGTTTTGAGAAATGCATAGTCTAGAAGAGTATGGAAAAGAGATTTTGGGATACCATGCTGAAATTCTTTCTCCGCTTTGCAGAATATTTTGACATTTAAGATTTAATATTCAAGTGA
>NW_012104932.1:1817351-1837469 GCF_000951045.1 Mandrillus leucophaeus | reverse complement strand
ATGAGGGTTCACTTTTTGTGCTGTATGGTTGTATGGGTTTTGAGAAATGCATAGTCTTATCTCCATCATTACAGTATCATGCAGAATAATGATATTTTGACACCACACAAAAAATACTCTATAAAAGACATTGAATTTTATGGCTATTTTAGAGGTGTGTTACCAGTCTCATTCCCTTGGGGATATAGTCTAGCTCCACAAGAGCTGTGTCATGTGCCATCAGATGCTCTGAAATAATGAGAAATGTGTGGCATGGTGGTGGCAGTTCCAGGAATTGGCTCTGCAGCAGGAATGCTCTGTCACGCCCAAGCCATTTAGCCTCTCTCATCTGTAAAATAACAATAGGAATATTACTTAACACATGAGATATTAAATGAGATACTACATATAAGGGACTTAGAACAATGCCAGGCAGAGAGCAGGTACTCAATACATTTTAGCTGTAATTGTTATTATTCAAAATGAATATATAGATATAGAACTAAACACACACACACACATGCACACACAAGTGAAAGTGAAACTAGAAAAATCAGAATATGATGGGTTGGTTGTAGCAATTGTCAATGTACTGCTTGTGATAGTATGCAAAAAGGTTAACACTGGGGGAAACTAAGTACATGTAGGATCTATGTATTCTTTCTTTCTTTCTTTTTTTTTTTTTTTTTTCAGAGACAGGATCTCACTCTGTTGCCTAGGCTGGAGAGCAGTAGTACAATCATAGCCCACTGCAGCCTTGAACTCCCGGGTTTAAGTGATCCTCCTGCCTCAACCTCCCAAGTAGCTGGGACTACAGGCGTGTGCCACCACACCTCCTCACTTTTAAATTTTTATTTTCGTAGAGACAAGGTCTAACTGTGTTGTCCAGGCTTCTCTGTATTATTTCTTCCAATTGCATATGAATCTATATTATCTCAATAAACATTTCAATTAAAAATGATTAAAGTGGTTGTGTGGGCAAGGTGTTGGAGGAATTGCTTAAGATTTACAAGAATCTTAGTGATGAGCAATGGTCATGTGGAATCACCCATCAATCCTAGCTAGGAACCACAGTGGGCTGTGACAGCCTTTAGGAAAAGTTGGAGAAAATCGAATATGGAATGGGGACTGATAGGAAAGTTCTTAGGGAAATTTCTTCCTCATTTTTGTTGGGAGTGATCCAGGTATTACGGTTATAAAAGGGAGAAAGTGAATTTAGTGCTTCAACTCTCCCTGGAACCCCATAACAAAATGATTATTAGAAAATCTCCTTACACAACTCATCACTTTAGATTAACAACCATCCCCAGACTATCAACGTCCACTCAAAATTTTTAGAAGTGAGGCTCAATAACCCAAAGCAGGCCATTATGTTGCCCAAGATCTAGGCCGTTAGACGCAGCAACCAAAAAAAATCTCTCTGTGAGAGAGTCACCAGCACCATGGGACACATTGTCAAGAAGGAGTTAATCAATCATATGTAATGTGCAGTCTTTCTCCCAAAATGGACTACCCACATGTAAAATGGAGCAACAGGCTCTATTGAGGATTTGGTTTCCTTCCACTTAAATGCTACAGATGTAGTTCCAGCAGGAAAAATGAATGGGTAATTATCACTTAGCCCAGTGATGGGCTGTAGGTTTTAGATGCTTCCTTTCCATTTACTTTGACAGAGGCATTTAATGTCCCGGTTTGTTAAACGCTTTGTTCACATAAACAGCTTTATCTTGGGAATGTTCCTTATTGTCCACTTTCTAGTTCTTGCAAATGATGAGTGCATTTCTTAGTAGGAACGTTTGCGGGGAATGCCTTTTCACCTACGAAGATATTCAGATTGCTTAGAAGTTTTATATAAGAACTGCTCTATCTCAGCTTCAAAGAGTTGTAATAACATATGCATTTTTTTTCTTTTCTCTCAAGAGCTTTTGTCAACCCAGCTTCTCTCTCCTTGATCATTTCTGACAGAAATGTTACCAGCGTGAACATGCTTGTGGTATTCCTGGAACTGTTCTGTTAAACCAAATTTTTAAAGGTATTTTGAATTCAAATAGTATGAGAATAAGCTCCTGTGGGGAATTTTCACTGAATATAAATACATGTTATTTTCAGTCCTATTCTTAAAATTATAAAATTAGTTTAAAAATGTGTACTTCACAGATCAGATATGTATGGCATATATTATCCACACCTCTCCAAAGTAGTGGCTCTGAATTTTGTGGAGTATTTCCAATAGGCTAACAGTTAAGATCACATACAAGTTGCCAAGGCCATTGAATTGAGTTTTTTTCTTGCTTAGTATTATTTATTTCAACAACCTTATTCATATATTCTGGATTACAAATGAGATTCCTTCTCATTTGTTCTCAAAGAAAATATTGTCTCACAAATCAAAGGGTTTTGTTTGTTTTGCCTGAGAATGGGAAGATGTTTGTTTAGCTGATGATTTAGCCATCACAATATCCCCAGTTGTGAAGAAAAAAAAAAAGAGAGAGGCAGGGAAGTCTTGTTAACAAGTAGTCTCTGGGTCTCCTTCAGATTCCATATTCTGTGGATCAACTCATTGTCAGTTCAGAACACCCGGGGAACTAATGGCATCTAAACATCTAACATCTGTTTTTAAATGATAATTTCTATCTCTCCAACTACTCTTCTCAACTTGAAATGTCCCATTTGGTTTAGCTTTCCCCAGATTTAAATTTTCCCTGGCACAAAATTAAAGTTATTTTAGTAAATATTAGCTTGCTTGAAACCTACTGAAGCTTGAAGGCAGTTATTTTCAGATAAATAAAATTTATCATTTTATCTATGAGTAAACAGACATGAATGTTACTCTGAGAGATGAAAAAGGAGGACCTTATAAGGACATTAAGTCAAGTCTTTTTGATACATTTTCAAACAATTGCACCAGCATTAGTTATGCCAAGAAAAATATGGCTCTTTAAGGTAGATCTCTTATCTTTGAAAGTTGAAAGTAAGGAGGATAACTCTATAACTTTCTCTCATTTAGGATATTCAGTTTGAATGCCTCCTCTACACACACACACACACACACATGCACGCACGTGCGCACCTTCCTGAGTATTAATTGGAAACTAAATACCTGGATTAAAATGTATTTCTAGATAGACAGATGAAACCTAGTTGAGTGTCATTTATAGTTTTTAACATGTGGAACAGCTTGTCTCTCTGTGTTTAATATTGACCCTTTTAGGGCTTTAATTCAACTGCTTGGTCTCATTTGTAGGTATTTTGTTATAACTATATGACAGTCACAGATGAGCATTATTAGGCAAGTCCCCCATCCCCATTAAGTGTCACTTGTGCTACATTAGTTTGATTTTGGATGTACGCGCCTAAAAGCTGAAGTCCCTGTTTAGTACTACTGTAGTTTATCTCACAACTCAATATTTTGGAGTTTTTAAAGGTGAAAGAGTTATTTTGATCTTTTCAAAGAGCAAAACCTGTCCTCAGACGGTATCAGTCTTTAGTGGAGAACTGCCTCCTTCAATGCCTGATGAACACTTTCCTGGAGTATAATTTTTGTACCTTCCTCCATAAGAGTTTAAGTTAATGTTTTATTCTGCAGCCTTTCCAAGCAACTCCTGTTATTTTCACTTTGATCTTGTCCTTATTTTAGCTTTTCTAAAATAATCGAATTTTCATTGCTTGAATTGAGTAGCAGGAGTATACATTCCCAGATAACATGCGCTTTCCAACCCTTCCTCATTTACACTAAACATCTCAAACTTGTCTTCAGTAATTAGAGACATCTTCATTGATTTTGGCAGCCAGAATCAATCCAGGCTATTTTTTACATCAGACTTTGCTTGGGTTTTGTTTTTTGAGGTAGACACAGTTACTTTTTACCTTCAAAAAGCCATGTAGGCCTTTCCTTCCAATCTTAAATTAGCTTTGAGTCTGACTTCTTTCCACTCAATACAAAGGAGCGTTGTTCCTGCTGTGTTTTCATGCCTTCTGGTCGGTGACTTCCCTCAATGTCCTTTTTCTATCTTTACAGTTCCAGGGCTTGACAGCAAGTCCCTAGGAATCCTTACAGTCTACTAAGCAGAAAATGGTGTTCTTTCCTCGAGAGGTTATAATTTTGTGCAGGAAAGAAGGGTAGGAAAAAGTCAAATATTGCCATAGTTTACTATGAAGGGTTAGGATTAATCTGGAAATGCTTCCTAGATTATGTGAATTTACAGCTGTAGTTTAGGAGTACAACTGTATGGGTAACTTCCCACAGATTTCTGACTTCCTCGGTAACACTAGAAGACCTGTGGAGTAGATTTCCTGCATTTATCAATACTCACTTTACAACCCTAATAGAGGACTGGAGGTGGCAGACGTGATGGTATTCGGTGGGTTGAATATGGGTATCTTCTAGTTTAATGTAAATGCATATTTTCTTTCCCCTTTGGGAAATGCAGAGAAGTTCAGAAGATCCTCTAGTTTTATTAATGGGATTATGAAAGTTCGTGTTAGTTGAAATTAACTCCATTCATTCGGGGTTTGAATGAGAGGCGATTAAGACAGAAAGGAATGGAACATCTGACTAACAGGTGTCGTTCCATGTGAAATTCTCAGCAGTAAACTAGGGAGCACAGGAAGCTGCCACATGCAACCCAGGTAGGGGATGTGAAGGAAATGGGTGTCAGTGTGGGCAGGGGAAAAATGAAAGCCTTGGCCATGAAGAGGCGGGTCAAGGGTGTGAAAGAACAGTCCAAAAGAGGGGTTGATGGGTTTTGAGGAGAAGAGACTTTTATTTCTTCTTAGTTCAGGCTATGTTTAGGTGTTAACCTAATTACTATTTACTTCCCTGCAAAATGAGAGAGTAAGGCCTTGCACAGAATGTTTGGCTAATGCCTGTGGCCAAAAGTTTTATAAAGTTTTGTAGTAATACTTCAAAAAGAAAGTATTTTCTTTAGCTCTAACACAGTATTTGAGATATATGGGAATCTACTTATAGAAATTAAAATATTCTCTTTTTGGCATTCTTCTCTCTCTGCATCTTCTAAGGCCCATACTATTTTCTTAACTCACTTTTGAGTAGCCCTTGCATACCACGTTTTGAACAAGCTCCAGGCTCAGAAATACATGATCCCTGTCCTTAAACAAACTTACTTTTGCTTAATGCTTAAAAATGAGTAATTAGATCGTGAAAGAGTTTTATGAATATTTCAACTAAAACCCAGCAGCATTGATTAATTCCTAGAGGCAGCTAAATAAGACCCATTTGATTTTTGTTAAGGAAAAAAATCAGGGATTCTTCTTTGGTTATACTTGGAAGTGTTTATTTTTTTCATTGCTGTATAATAGTTATTGCCCCAATTAATGTAGAAACAAATGGAGATTTGCTTAGAATTGAAATGCTGTGTCATGTGATTCTGCTGAATCAACATTTTATTATTTTTGAACGGAAGTTTTAATAAATTTTGAAGTTTTTCCAAACTTTTGTTATTTCTGTAATTTTATTATTTTTGAGCTGAATGATATAGATACCAACTTCTATGACATCTGCTTCATTTGTCGAAAAAGAAGGGGGAAGAAAACAAATTCGAAAAGTGTCTGATCATACCTCTCAACTGATTAACCTCAAATGCTTAACCTTTTAGGATGGAAAGAAGCACAACTTAACCAAAGAACATGCCATTACCAAAATGCATTACCAATCTCCTGTGAAGCAAACAGTGATGAAATGCAAAGGAGCAGTACTTTTTATGTTTGATGGAAAGATGCTGCAATGTTTCCTGTTGTAAGAAGCTAAATGTTTAAAAACGAACATACGCTCTCTGTTGCTCAATAGGTAAGATTTATATTCTTTGAATGCCCCTCATTGCAGTTGGTTTACCAGATAGGTGTGTTCTCTTCTATTGTTTAGTCATGCCGCATGTAAGACATTTTAAAGTTGTTATTAGCCTGGCACGGTGGCTCACGCCTGTAATCCCAACACTTTGGGAGCCAAGGTGGGCAGATCACCAGAGGTTAGGAGTTCAAGACCAGCCTGGCCAACATGGTGAAACCCTAAAAAAATACAAAAATTGGCCAGGCATGGTGGCGGGCACCTATAATCCCAGCTACTCAGGAGGCTGAGGCAGGAGAATTGCTTGAACCCGGGAGGAGGAGGTTGTGGTGATTCGAGATCACACCATTGTAATCCAGCCTGGGCAACGAGAGTGAAACTTCGTCAAACAAACAAACAAAAAGTTGTTATTAAATCTTTTTAATTAGATGTAGTAATTTGAAACATCTCATGGAACATTACCGTTTTTGGTGGTGGTTTTCGTTTCCACGCTTCATGTGTGCATGTTTTTAGAAGTGCCTTCTATTTTTGAAGTATTTAGGGAGAAAAGTTTAGGAAGTAATACATCTTGGAAATTTTTTATATAGACACTGTACGTTTAGGTTCCTAAGTATATTTGAAATTGTTTTAAATACTAAAATTGTTTACTTTAATACTGAAATGGTTTACCTTCTTTTACGGTTTCATTATTTATGTTTACACTGTAAAATATCTGCAGGAAATCTGACATTTCCTAAGAGGAGTTTTTGACCAAGTACCCACCTAAGTAGAAATTTATCTTGGCTTTGTGAAGTCCTGGATATATTTCTAAAATGAACATAGTACTATGTATCAGTTAGTACAGAAGTCTTCTTGCAGAAGGACATGGAGTATCAACTTGATCCCAACTCATTTTGTTTCAGAAAATGAAGCCAAGGGCAGATAAAGTTCCAGACTTGCTTTAAAAACCTTAAAGTAGCTGGACATGGTGGCACCTGTCTATAGTCCCAGCTACTCTGGAGGCTGAGATAGGAGGATCACTTAAGGCCAAGAGTTCCAGGCTGTAGTGTGATATGATAGCTGCTGTGGATAGCCCCTGCACTTCATTCAGCTTGGACAACATAGCAAGACCCTGGCCCACAAACAAACAAACAAACATGTATGGAATAATAATGTCTCTCATTTCCAAAAATGACTGTGTTGGTGCATATTTGTGCAATGATGGGAAGGATGGGTAGGGAATAGAGTTACGTGAGTAGGAATTACATGTGGTCAAGGAACCATCAACTCATATCTCCAAGGGCCCAAGGCAATGTTGCTACAACATTTTCTCAAATGGATTTCTCTTTACCTGAGAAGAGTAAAATAATGTAGTGTACGTTAGCTGAGGAAATTGCTATTTGCCTGTGAGCCCTGAGAGAAATCAGGTAATTATCACAGGAATCAGATAGTAAGCCCTTATGAAACTTAACATATTTCTTGCTTTCCAGTTGTATTCTTGCCAGACTTTTGTGGCATTCATATTTGTGGTAGGTAAAGTGCAAACATTTGGCTGTGGCAAAATGTTGGATTCTTAATAGCCTGACAAGAACCAGCAGCAGGAGAGAGTATGGCGAGTGAGGGAGCAGAGTCAGAAGACGTGGGCAACAGATACTGGTACCCTGGATTGTCTGTTAGCAGCCCAGCATCCCTCCTGCCCCAGCTACATTTACTTCCTGCAGGGGAAAACTCTGGAAATACAATTTTCAAAATCTCTTTCCAATATGTTTGTGGGCTAGAGCCTGCCAAGTGACAGACCTTTGATTGATGCCCAGTGCAGAATGGAAGAGCCATTACTCTCCAGTGGCCACTGAGATCATTGATAGTGACTTCCTTTGGCTTCTGGGGTCCTCCTGGGAGTTGCCCACTGTGGTGCCACAGGTGGCTGATGATTACTGGAGCATCCTTTCCTGTAATCTTTGTCCTTCCTTGTGTCCTGAAAGCTGGAGTCCTGACTTTTACTTCTCGGCTCTTCCAGGGGTTTTTATAAGCCTCTAATGAACTGTGTCATATACCTATCTGTTGGAAACAACAGGGAGTGGCTTCTGTTTTCCTAACTAAATCCTGACTTACCTCAACTGATAGACCAACTTTTGTATCTACATAATGTGTTCCTTCCACCATCATGTGGCTATTCGTGCAGGTTCAAGGAAGCTGCTGATATTTGCAACCAAATCCATCCCGGGATAATTTGTATGAATCAGTGGTTGAAGCAGAGAGATGGACCTTGCTGCCATAAATTTTACTTTGTATCTACAGACACAAACTGGGCATCTTCTATCCTGAATTTACAACAGATTTCAGAGCACTGATTTATGTGCCAACTGTAGAATCTGAGAAGTAAGAAATGATCTGTAAGCAATCACTTACGTTCAAATGTCGAGGAAGGTAAATGATCACATCGAATTGGTTTATTTCATTTATAAGTACCCAATTTGATCAGTAGCTCTGGTCCTAATTTCTGTCTGTTAATAAAGAAGACTGCAAAATGATATACATGGGTCTTCCAGGAAGCAGATGCTGAGATAGATTTAGGAATATGAGTAGTTTATGGAGAATAGTGCCTGTGAAAAGAGGAGGAATTGAAATTGGACAAGCAGAGCTTCAGAGCATTATGTAGTCTTACAGAGTCTCGGCCAGCCCAACGGGGTGCGCTGGCGCTAAGATCTCCCATGAGAACAGCCTTGCATTGGGCAGAAATGGTCAAGCCCTAGTACCCCAGCTGTGCTCAGTCTTTTCTTGGGGGTTATCCAGGAAGAGAATGGCTTGGACTCAAAAGCTGAATGCGATCCTGAAGGTGCTGGAGCTGAAGGCGGTCAGCTAAATGTGCTCTTTGTAGCTGAATGGCAAATTCTTGAATGGAGATCCAAGTAGTGCACCTTCATGGCTGTCATGGTTCTCAAAAGCATTTTAAACCTTCAGCTATGCAACATTTTTTCCCTCTTTATTCCCACACATTGTTTGAATTTATTATAAGTCGTTAAAGATTTGGGGTGAGAGCCCCTATTCACTTAGCATCTGCAGCAACCTGGAACTGAAGTGATAAAATTTTCAACCAGAACATTCCCTGTCATCTTATCATGACCCATGTTCTTTTTAATTGACAACACCAACAGCTACTCAAATTTAACGCAATGAAGACAAATCCCAACTTCTAGAATCATGATGCTACTCCCTAACTACTTCTCAAGCAAGACGCTGAGAATCATCTTTAGTTTCCCACAATTTATTATTCTACAAAAATAAGCAGAGTAGATTTCAGACATTTACTGAGGGCAGATTGTGTGCTAGGTACTTTGGGGGGTACTTTTATAGTTTATTATGTATCCTTATTTTACAGATGAAGAAACTGGAACACTGAAACATTACGACTTATTCACAGTTTTTACGGCCTATAGGTAAAGTTGCTGAGATTCAAATTCAGACATTTTCACTCTGGCCATGTAGGAATAGTCAGGTGAGAGTTTGTGGAGAGCTATTTATGTGCCTGGTAACAATTTAACTCAAAACAATCTAACAAGGCAAGTCCTCTTATTGACCTCCTTTTATAGAGGAGGAAAGTAGACTAACTGATTAAAGAACTTAGCCAAGGTCAAACAGCTACATGGAAGAGCATGAATTCAAGCTGAGGACTCTAACTTGGGAGCCCATGCTCTTTTAGGCATTTTTTGCAGTGACAACTGTGCAGTGGAGAGCTGATGCTAGCTTGCCGTCTTCAGGTACACTTTTATTTTTATTTTTATTTTCGGCGCCAAATTCTCAGGCCAAGCTTTGGTCATCTTTTAATTGTATAACTTGAACGTTTTCCACTGCCTCCATTACTCTGTTAAGGCTAGAGCCTTTTTTGTGACCCACATCAACCTGTAACATGGCTGTGCCTTGTTAAATACCCGGAGAGGCACATTTTCTGTAGGATTTATTCAACTGCCTTAGCTTAACAGGTTGTATTAGGTTGTCTTATGAGCACTCCCCAAACCTCATTGTACATCCCAGTCTCTAGGAGGGCATTTTGGTAATAAACATCTCCATACCCCACATCAGAGCTACTGAACTGAAATCTTTGGGGTTGGAACCCAAGCATCTGCATTTTTATTACACGTCTCCAGTTGGTTATTATGTATTCAAGTAGACACTGATCTCCAAACTGTGTTCTGAACAGGCTCAGATGTCCGCAGAAAGGAGGTTTATTAGAGGAGATCCTACATACCCTACCTCAAGCAGAATAACTCCACTTTCAGTTTATTTGTACATTGGGGTTCCACTAGATAGTATTTGCTAAAAGTGTTCCATTGCTTTTTTTGAACCACTGCCATTCTGTCATTTGAAAGGTTAGAGAAATATGTAGAAATCAACTCTATGTATTGTCCTGTCTAATACCTCAGCAGCATCACAAAGTTCCTAATGCTTTCCTTTCCCAGTCCACTAGGATACTTCTTTTCATTGTGAAAATAATTATTGCATCCCGTCTCTTCTTGATTGTCATAGACAACTGGAATTGAGCTGGAAGTGCCCCCAATATACCATTTTTAAATCTTTTTCTCAGCACTGAAATCATTGCATGTATATAATTACAAAATGGAAACACCAAAAACAAACAAACAACAAACAAACAAAAAAAACCCTTAGTTTCTCTCTCTCTCTCTCTCTCTCTTTTTTTTTTTTTTTAAGACAAGGTCTGGTTCTGTCATCCAAGCTGGAGTGCAGTGACATGATCAGGGCTCACTGCAACCTCTGCCTCCTGAGCTCAAGTGATCCTCCCACCTCAGCCTCTCAAGTAGCTGAGACTACGGGCACCCACCGCCATCATACCCAGCTAACTTTTGTATTTAAAAAAACTTAGTTTTTTATTGAATAGGTTTTTATATATCTATATGACCTTATTTATGTATGTCATTTATACGTTAACAAGTTTTGGGAAAAAGGAGTATTTAATTTGCTTACTATAATATGCAAAATCTGAGTCAGATGTATTTGGAAGCTGCAATCACTATGCTAAAATAATGTTTCTGACACTTAATGAAATATCAGATTTTTTTTCCCTTGCTGTAGTGATTATAGACTATACCCCTAAGATTTCATGTTGTTAATCTAGGGAACTCAGTAGGGAGTGTTATTTAGGGAATGTGGGTGGACAATATTAAGCACAAATTTCTAATGACGTCTAGAGGTATAATTCAGAGTAGACCCATAATATTATGTTCACACAGATAGTTTCAGAATTTTTGCCTGGTGAAAGTGACATGAACATGAAATAAAACACATACTATTTTAAAACTACACTTTATTGTGTATTTATATCACTTTCATATCTGCTAATATGTATCTGAGGAAATTACAAGCACCCTCAAGTGTTTTAACTTCTCAACTAGGGGCAACCGTTGCCACATTTCTCTGTACACAAAGCCTTATGGCTTTCACCCACTGTCTGCAAAGCCCTGTGCGAAATACTTCATGTGCATCATCGCAAACCGTCTTTGATAGGACTGCATAAAATAACTATCGCTTATTATCCCATTGACTGATAAGGAAGCCGAGGTCTAGAGATGTTGGGAAACTTTCAAAGGCTATGTTAGGGAATAGGGGCAGTTGGATATAAACCTCAGCAGTTTAATTTTAGAAGCCAAGTCCTACTATAATGCTATTTTCCCCAGTCCTCCAGTGAAATGAACTGTAAATGTCAGCTCACCAATCATTAGCCAAATGCTTTTAATCCTCTCTGTCTTTTCCTATTGCCTTCTTTCAAGGTTTAGGATCTGCCATGCTCTTGTAGAGTACATATTGCCTCTATCACTTTAGAAGATATAACAACTTGGCAGATATATGAATTATTTCAACTCTCTACGGTTCAGGTCTCCTGAAAAATGGGCACATCAACTGTATAGCATTGTTGCAAAAATTAAATGATACAATATGTATAGATGTGCTATATACAGGTCCTAGTCAACTGGCATTCGGTAAATGTTAGCTTGTCTGCTTGCCTGCGTTCCTCTTTTTATCTTTGTTAATAGCTCTGCAAAACAAACAAACAGAGAGACACGAAAACCCTAAGCTGCTTTTTATTCTACGTTCATCAAATACGCATAACTGAAGGTGTTCAAGGAAAGAATGGATGACTTTTTGATTGAATGGTGTGGCTGGAATTGAAGCCATTTTGGTGACTGGCTTAACCAGCACTTTATTCACCTTAAATCTCCAATTCTGTGATCCCATGGCAAATCACCAATCAGAACGTGTCATTTTTATCTTTAAAGGATTTAATTACAGGTAAATTTTTTTTCTCCTTTTTTCCTACCTCGTATAGTCTCAAAAACAGAGATACGAGGCAGAACGACTTCCAACTCAGCCGCACAAAGGTTGCAGTGAATAAGTAGTACTGCATTTATGTAATAGCCTGGAATTAAAATTGATGATAATAAAGCAGAATGGAAATACATGCTTTTATCTCTATGGTAGTTTGGCTGTTGTCCAGATTGTGATCAATAACTCATTCAAAGGGAGTCTATGTTGCAAGAAATTCACTTAAGTTTATTTGGCTAATTTCTCTATCATTGGACATCTACATTTTGTATTAGGGTTTACTTTATTTGTTGTACTGGGTAAAAACTACAATCTCAGTGTTTTGTTTTATTTATTTATTTATTTATTTTGAGACGGAGTCTCGCTCTGTCGTCCAGGCTGTAGTGGCGCCATCTCGGTTCACTGCAAGCTCCGCCTCCCGGGTTCACGCCATTCTCCTGCCTCAGCCTCCCAAGTAGCTGGGACTACAGGCGCCCGCCACTTCACCCGGCTAGTTTTTTGTATTTTTTAGTAGAGACGGGGTTTCACCGGGTTAGCCAGGATGGTCTCGATCTCCTGACCTCGTGATCCGCCCGTCTCGGCCTCCCAAAGTGCTGGGATTACAGGCTTGAGCCACCGCGCCTGGCAATCTGTGTTTTAAACCAGTGTAAGTGTATCTCTTGTTCACACAAAGCATAATGTGTGTATTCCTGGTCAGAGATCATCTTCCATGTGGTCATTCCAGGGAAGGACCCAGGGTCCTTCGATCTAGTTTTGTCATCATCTAGACCTCTGGATTTCTTTACTGTATTCTCTGTATTTCACCAACCTGAAGTCAAAAGAGCATGGAGGATCATGCAGGAGATATTTATGGACTAGTACTTGAAGTTGTATCACTTCTGCCCACATTCCGTCACCCGGAATACAGCCCCATGATCATCTCTAACAGCAGAAGAGGCTGGAAAATGTAGCCCAGTGGTGTGTCCAGGAGACAGGGGAAACAGACTTTGCTGAATACCAGCAGTTTCTGCCATAGGTTATTTTTTGCTATTATAAACAGTGCTGAGATGAACACCACTTTATTTAGTTAGTTTTTAAATTTAAATTCCAGTGTACATGTGCAGAATGTGCAGATTTGTTACATAGGTATACGCGTGCCACGGTGGTTTGCTGCACCTGTTGACCTGTCCTCTAGGTTCCCTCCCCTCAACCCCCACACCCCTCAACAGGCCCTGGCGTGTGATGTTCTCCTCCCTGTGTCCATGTGTTCTCTATGTTCAGCCCCCACTTATGATTGAGAACATGCAGTGTTTGGACTTCTGTTCCTGTGTTAGTTTGCTGAGGATGATGGCTTTTAGCTTCATCCATGCCCCTGCAAAGGACATGATCTCATTTCTTTTTATGGCTGTGTAGTAGTCCATGGAACACCATTTTATTTCAATCTTTGTTCACATTATTAAACTTGTACTTATTTAAAGTGAAAAATTTGGGTCCAAGACTTACTTTAAGACATATGTTAGCATTTTAATACTGCCCTTCTGAAAACTTGGATTAATTTTTTTCTGCCACCAATATTATGTCATAGTGACTACTTACACATATCCTTATCAACAAGCGTGTTCTTGCAGAATCCTGGTCAATTAGATATGAACATTAGTTTCTTCAACTGCAAAACAGTATCTATCCCACAGGGTTGGTGTTATTATCAAGTTATATGGTTGTGAACCTGACTTACACATTATTGTTATGATTTTGAGAGGGAAGTTTGGATAGAACAGGAAGAGCTGACATTCATTTTCAAGTCCTTTCAAAAACTCAGTACCTTTATTTTGTTACCAAATTTGAAAAATTATAAAAAAGGATTTTATTTTCTAAAATGTCCTCTCTTTTCATTCCTCAGTGAGAAACATCAAACACATTCCAAAGTGACAAACTATTCTCTAGAGATTTCTTCTCCTCCAGAAAATTTAAGATGATGGGCATAGGTTACAGATCATTGAAGACTAAGAGCAACGTTGTCAACCAAAAGCTGCCTTTATCTTTAGTTGTCACAGGCATCTCCTGGTCAGGAGAGGAAATGATTTTAACATGGAGCAAGTCTGTTGGGCATTTCTTTAGCAACTATCCTTTTCCTCTTCTAGATTAGTCAGGAAATGCTAATGGCATCCTGAGAGTCCAGCAGCTCATGTATCTGTGTTACTGTTACAAATGCAATAAAACTGGATGCTGAGATCAGGACTTACCATCAAAATTGTCTATCACTAACATACAAATGGCATTACTGTAGAAAAAATAAGAATAATCACAAAGAGTATTTCAGTGTTGAAAGGAAGGTGAGAAAGTTATCTACATGTTCCAGAAGACATTCAGACTGAACCCCTCAGTAAAACAGAAATTAAACATTAGAAAATAATAACATTTATTGAATGTATGAATATGTACAGATGTATGTATGTGCACACGCTTGTGTGTGTGTGTGAACATGCACATTGCTGACCAGGTTGAAGGGTGGGGCAGGGCGAGGGGCAGAGATTGTTGGAAGAAATAAGGACTGACTCATTGCCTAAGGAGTATTGAATTTAGTAGGGAGATTCTTAAGAAATGGTCATTTTAAGAATACTTACCTAATATGTACTATTAGTGAGAGAAAATTAACAAATTGTAGCCTAAGTTCATAAGCACTAAAATAGCAAATCTTGTCTGTCTCCAACATAAATGATAATCTACCACAGCCAACATACTTAAATTTTGATTAGAGATTAAATTTTGGATAGTTAGCTAAGGTTTTTAATTAGTGCTCTCTCATATCCTTTGGTAGGCAGAATAATAGTCTCCCAAAAGATGTCTGTGTCTTAATCTCTGGAACCTGTGAATATGTCACATGATGCGGACAAAAGGACTTTGCAGATATCATTAAGATAAGGACCTTGAGATGAGGAGATTAACCTGGATAGGGTGTATGGATGGACTCAACCTAATCACCTGAGTCTTCTCCTTAAGATCAGAGAAACTTTCCCAGGTGAGGTCAGAATCAGTGGGCAATGTGACTATGAATGAATGGTTCAAGAGACGCAATATGGCTGGCTTTGAAGATGAAAGAAGATTCCTTGGCTATAAGCCAAGGAATATTGGTGGCCCCTCAAAGCTGTGTCTTCTATAGACTAAAAACGGCAAGGAAACAGATTCTCTCCTAAGTGCCCAGCTGACATCTTAATTTTAGCGCAGTGAGACCCACTGCAGACTTCTAACCTTTAAGCAATATTGAGAACCCAAAGATAATAAATTTGCATTGTTTAAGTTCGTGATACTTTGTTACAGCAGCAGTAGGAAACTAATGCAAACCCTCTCGGAAAGTCCCACCTGGGGAAGGACTTTCCCCTTTATTTACCATACAGTTGTTTTGTTCATGAACAATAGATGGTGCTAGGCATCCATGTTTCTAGTGTTGTCAGCTAGATCCTCTCATTTAACATAATTAAGACCATATGACAACAGTTGAAACATTTATTCATGAGTCTATAAATCACATTGTTGCAGATTCTGAAAAACTGCATCAGGATAGTGATGAATGACAAGAAGTTGGAGATTTGGTTGCTATCATGTAACAGTAACTACTTATTTAAAACCCAAAGAACAATGAAACCTATTTTCTTTTTGTTATATTGAATCATTTACCTCTCTTAAAAATATTAAAATGTAAACCACAACTCTCCTTCAAAACACAGAACGCCCTGAAGCAGCACAGTTACGAAAGTGAATTGGAGATTAGAAAGTAGAGGGGAAAAAACGTCTGCAATAGAAGTAATGCTGCTGTTGTTTGTTTTTTCATCTGTTGTGTGGTGCAACACTTAAGTAGCAAAAGATGACTTTCATTTTTTATTGCAAATTATTCACTATATGTTTTCTTTAATTAATGCTGACTTTCAACAAATGCAACATTATTTATGTTTTGTTCTTAGTGGACCAGGTTATATCTATTTGACTATTTGAATAGTATAAAGTATGTGCATATGAAGAATTTTTATATTTGGTGGTTATAACTCTTAAAAGCATGATCTGTGGTGTGGTATTATTATTACAATTATTTAGAGACAGGGTCTCACTCTGTCACCCAGGCTGGAGTACAGTGGTGCAATCAGTCATAGCTCACTGTAATCCCAAACTCCTGGGCTCAAGTCATCTTCAAGCCTCAACCGCCTAAGTAGCTGAAGTGTACACCAACACATGAGGCTAATTTAATTTAGTTTATTTATTTATTTATTTATTTTTGTAGAGACAGGATTTCACTATATTGCCCAGGCCTGTGATGAACACCTGGCTTCAAGAGACCTTCCTGCCTCAGCCTCCCAAAACTCTGGGATTACAGGTGTGAGCCACCACACCCAGTGATAATGTTATTTTTTTTTTGCCACTGTTCTGTACTAAATTCTCTTACTCTAATTTAATAAAACAAGTGATTGATATCTTCGGTGTGATGATTCGTGTTGTATAATGGAGCATTTTGATACTCAAGCAAACCCATTATATTAAGAGGAAAAGATGGCGCCTTCTGGGCCTGTAGGGAGCAGTGTGTTTGGAAAAATTTAGAAACACTTGGTGATCTCAGTATCAGCTCAATCACTATTTTCATTCCTTTTTCGAAAACCATACATTAAATATACTTATTTTTGGAATAAAAGCAAACACAGCCCTGAAGGATGAATGTCTTTCAACTGAAAGTGAAGGCGGGCAAACACATATCCACTCAGAAAAACCACAAACTCATGGGAACTGAACATTTAACGCCCTGAAATTCTAAGACCACAGACTAGAAATATAGATAATGACAGGACTATCAAGGGGACAACACATAATGTCAAGGAGACATCTTACTTCCGTCTCGGTAAGTGACTTCTTAATCTCTTTTAAGCACAATTCAAGACTTCTCCTGAAAGCCGCCTCCACCACGCAAGGGCCAACGAGGAAGACATCACTCCTCTATAGGTAAAAAGAAGGGATCACAGGAAAGACAATATATTTGCACAGTGGCTACCCCAAATCACTGTTTATTCTGAGCACACCTGTTTTCTACTTGGGCTCTTAAATTAGTGAAATTAAAGAAATGTTCAAAGAGACTAAATCATGTGACTGAAAAGAAATACAAGTCATTAAGGGCCACACACACATGAAGAAAGATATGCTTTAAACATTACAATTAATTTGTAAAATCTACTTAAGTAAGGAAGAAACCAAAGCTGTGATTTCCAATTGAAGAATCAGGAAACTGGCAAAAGTTTTAATTTTCAGCAGTGTCATAAAACAGGAGAGCATTTTATTGTAAATCCAATGTTGTGGGCAAAATGTTCCCACAAGCAAATATTAGGAATTTATAGAAATTATTTACATTATATTTGTGTGCTTCATAGGAGCAGGGTGACGAATTGTGTGTGACGAGTGATAAAAGTGAAGCAGGGTGGGAGGGAGTAAGGGTACAGGGATAAGATGGCCAATGGATGAGGCTGGTGTCTAAGGGATTATAAGAAACCAGTTTCATTTAAAACTGACTCAAATGACCACCAGAGGGACTCCAAAGTTCACTCATTGATTCTATACTTCAGGCAAGAACTGTTTTAGAAGATTCATACATGGTGTACTCATACACCATGCTAAATAGTTAAAATATAGATAAAATACAGCAATAGGTGCTAACCATCAATTCAGAGAAAGAAACTCAGTTGCTTAAAATTGAGAGCTTTCAAAGATCAACAATGGAGGCAAGAAGAAAACCCTAATAATCAACAATGAGAGATCTGTTAAATAGCTAAATTTGGTCTATGTTTCCTGCTAATGATCTAAGACACTGTTAGGCAGGCAGGGTTTTATTTCTCTGGATTTTCAGTGTCTCCGTTCTGCCAGAAGATGTTGCTCCAATATAGCTAGGCTTTGGAGGACAAAGTAATGTGGCATGAAATGTGGGCAGACTGGGTAAAAATGTAAACTGTGTAAGTATGTAGAATTAAGGCACAAAGATATCCATTATATGGGGAAAAGAGGGCCTTACTGTAGTATGTGTCCCCACTATAAATAGTTTAGCAAAATGTAAACATGAAATATTTCCCCAGTGATATTTGCGGCCACATAAACAGTAGCCCTACTTTTCTTTTCATTAAATCTCATTTCTTAATAAAGGGACTTCTGTAGGGTAAAATCTGGGCAAAACAGAATGATCTGTAACTTTTTTATAACCAAGTATAGCATACATAGAATAAAAACTAGAATTTAAAATCAGCAGCTTTCTTTTTTCTTTTCTTTCTTTCCTTTTTTACAAACACAGCTTTGCTTTAATGTATAAAATCCCATATGTTATAGAAACAACCACAGTGGGTACATTAAGGAAGACAAACTAACAAAGGATTAAAGAAACTGGAATACAGTTCTCTTTTCAATAGAAATAGGTTTTTTTCTGATATTAAAGTAAGCAAAATTCAAACCGAATACTTCTTTTAAAAATCTCACATATGGTCATTCAAAATTTTAAACCTGATTATTAAAAAGAATGTCTTTTAACTGAGTTAAAATGCAATTTTACTCAGACTTAATCCAGAATATGTTAATTTTACTTTCAAAATTCAGATCAGGGCAACTATTTTTTCAATGAAGATGTTTACACCACAGCAAGCAAAATAAATCAAGCATTTTCAATATGGGACTGCAGCTTACCCTGAGTGAGCTCAGCAAAGGTAAGCAAACCAAGATATACTAAGACTTAGAGATACTACAGTCTCCTTTTAGATATTAGGTTTCAACCTTCCTCCTCTTCATTCTTTAAAAAAATAAAATTGGTAAAAATGAATCAATGGAATTTGTGAATGCCCTTTCCAGCCAGTTTTGCCCTGTTTACACTTACTTTGAAATGTTGGCCCAGGCATGATTTTGTCTAGAAAGTTTTCTCTGACTCCTAGGAAAAGAGACACCGAAAACAGAATAGAGACCCTGAAAATCTACAGAAATAAAACACGGCCTTCCTAAGAGTGTGACGCCCCATTGGTATTACAGAGTACCCTGTACCTGTTTCCGCCACAGCATTTATTCTATGATAAACAGGGCCATGTCTTATTTGTCTAACGCTTGGCGCCATGCCTGCAAGGTAGACAGATGTTGACTAAATGTTTCTATGACTGAGCTAAAATGAAATTAATGAAGACTCCAAAAATAGGTCAATTAGTTCTTTGGCAATCAGTTTTCCGTTTCCTTCAATCCACGATTGTAACAACCTTAGCAGAGCTTTGCAGAAAGTCAAGACTCCTGCTTGTTAAAACAAAGCAAAGCAAACTCTGCAGGGACAGACCTGATTAAGGAAGGCTGCCCCTAGTTGTGTTTGAATATTGTGTTGGCAACCAAAATAGCTGCAGAAGAGGCCAGTGGGATTGTGCCTAGGGTTTGGAAGATGAAAAGGGAGAAAGTATCAGGGCTAATAACCAGATTTAAAAGCTCTGAGAGTTCCATGGAAAAAAAAAAAACCCCAAAATTTTGGAAGAGTGTAAAACACAGTCTGAGAATACATTTATTTTATTCTATCTTAGATATGTGACTGACAGGAGATATGGGGAAGTACTTAATACTTGAACTCAGTTCAAGAATGTTAGGCAAAAAAAAAAAAAAAAAAAAAAGGAAGAAAAAAGAAAAACCACATAAAATTGCCCTAATAGGTTTTGACTGTAGAATTGAAAAAAGCAATTACAAGACTTCAGTACAGTAATTTTTCAGGTCAAAGTCAGAGATGTAATTTATTGTTTTGAATGTTTTACTTCCTCAATTTTTAAAAATTTTTCTAAGGTGCATTATTTTTTCCTCTGTTGAAGCTCTGTACAAGCACCCTTATTTCTATCATCAACTCTGATATGTACGGAAAAATTCTTGATTAATCCAGAGAAAATTCTGGTCCAATGACTAAGCCACAAAGCATTTTAAAAAGAAACGTTGGAGGCCGGGCGCGGTGGCTCAAGCCTGTAATCCCAGCACTTTGGGAGGCCGAGACGGGTGGATCACGAGGTCAGGAGATC
>NW_012104932.1:1758847-1817186 GCF_000951045.1 Mandrillus leucophaeus | reverse complement strand
AAAAAAAAAAAAAAAAAAGAAATGTTTGTGTTTATTTCATAAGTAACCATTTTCTATTGTATATGAAGGAGTTAAAAACTAGTGTATAATCTCATGACAGCTTTCATTGATCCAAAAAGAAACTCAATAACAGGTTTGATTCTGTTTGGGATGGAGTAAATTGCTTATTTTAAGGTTATTTCCTAACTATTTCTAGGCCCTTAAATTGTAGTGAACTAATAATCTGAATGAAAAACAAGCAATATTTCCTCAACATGGAGACTGGATCCTTAAACTAAGATAGCAGCCAGTGGAGTTGCCTTTTCCATAGGGAAGAGACATTAATAAATGGCTAAGTCTATGCAATACATAATGAAAGGCAGTTTTACACTTCGTATCCTTATCTAAGGGAAAACTATTTTTAATAATTAAGATTGTGATGTGATCTGGTAGAAAATTTTACACACTAATTAGATTAAGTGAAAAGCATGCAAATCTATGTTAACTTTATGTTAGGTAGGCACAGGCTGTTCATTCACAGGCTATTCACAGGCTATAGACACAGGCTATACATATTGAATGCCTACTATGTGCCATGCACGCATGTT
Source organism: Mandrillus leucophaeus (assembly GCF_000951045.1). Taxonomy (NCBI): domain Eukaryota; kingdom Metazoa; phylum Chordata; class Mammalia; order Primates; family Cercopithecidae; genus Mandrillus; species Mandrillus leucophaeus. Next base: position 1,816,599 of record NW_012104932.1, on the reverse strand, counting down.
CCAAGTACACTTGTCCCTCGGTGATATGGCTTGGCTGTGTCCTCACCCAAATCTCATGTTGAATTGTAGCCCCCGTAATTCCCACGTGTTGTGGGAGGGACCCAGTGGGAAATACTTGAAACATGGAGGTGGTTTCCCCATACTGTTCTCATGATAGTGAATCAGTCTCCTGAGATCTGATGTTTTTATGAGGGGTTTCCCTCTTCCCTTCGGGCTCATTCTCTCTCTTACCTGCCACCATGTAAGACGTACCTTTCATCTTCTGCCATGATTGTGAGGCCTCCCCAGGCATGTGGAACTGTGAGTCGGTTAAACCTCTTTTTCTTTATAAATCACCCAGTCTTGGGTGTGTCTTTATCAGCGTCATGAAAACGGACTAATACACTTGGTATCTGTTGATTAGTTCCAGAACCTCCTTTGGATAACCAACATTCAAAGATGTTCAAGTCCCTGATATAAAATACTTATGCAATGCTTTGTAAACAATGGTTATACTGTATTGTTAAGGGAATAAGGACAAGAAAAGTTTGTATATATTGAGTACAGATGCAGTGTAAATTTTTTATTTTTAGATTTTATTTTTAATATAAATTCAGACGGCACATGTGCAGGTTTGTTACATGGGTATATTCTGTGATGCTGAGGTTTGGGCTTCTAATGAGCCCATTGCTCAAGTAGTAAACCTGGTACCCAATAGGTAGCTATTCAACCCTTGCCCTCCTTCTCAGATGCATTTGTTTTTTCCCAAATATTTCCAGTCCACCATTCCATCTCTGTGGATGTGGAACCATGGATATGAAGGACTAACTGTACTTGGGATACATGAGTGAACCAGCCAGACAAAGATCCCTGCCTTTGTGAAGCTTGCATTCCAGCAAAGGGGTCACAGGATAAAAGCCATGTAGCTAGAGCTGAGTGAGTGAGGGGGAGGGAAGTAGACAATAGGTCAAAGGGGTCTGAGGGGGCCAGAACATGTGGGCCTTGCAGGACACTGTTAAGGACTTTGATTAAACTCTCAGCAAGATGAGGGCTGCAACCTGGCTTACTTTGGAAAAGGATCCTTCTGGTTGCTGTTTTGAGCACAGACAGGCAGACAGGCCTGTTACTCGGTAATTCGGTTATCCAGATGAGAGATGATGGTAGACTGGACCAGGGTGGTAGACACAGAGATGGTAAGAAGTATTGAACTCTGGCTATATTTTGAAGGTAGAGTCAAGAGAATTTTCTGCCAGATTAGATAGAGGCTTTGTGTGAGAGAGGTAAGGATAACTGGAAATACGATATGGAGAACTGGAAGAAATGGGCTGGTGCCATAGGTATAGACAACTCTTCTGGGAAGAATTCACAAAGAGAAGAGCAAAGAAATGGCATTTTAATCATAGGAAATATAGGATCAGGAGAAAGTCATTTTATTTTTAATTAGTTAATTAATTTATTTATTTATTTTGAGACAGAGTCTTGCTCTGTCGCCCAAGCTGGAGTGCAGCACACCTAGCTTAGTTTTGTATTTTTAGTAGAGATGAGATTTTGCCATGTTGGCCAGGCTGGTCTCGAACTCCTAGCCTCAAGTGACCTGCCTGCCTTGGCCTCCCAAAGTGCTAGGATTTACAGTCATGAGCCACCATGCCCGGTCAATTTTAGATGGGAGAAATATCAGCATGAGAATATGTGAATGGGATGATCCAGGAGAGAGACAAAATTTAATGATGCTCTAGAAAGGGGAGAATTATTGCAGTGATGTCCCTTTGTGGGCTAGAGGGGTCCAAGTGTCAAAAGTCCAAGTGGAGGGTTCAGCTCTAATAGGAAACTGAGTCTGGATGATTCATCTATGAGAACTGGCAGGGAGAGAGCATATGTAACTGTGGTGGGACTGGAATTCTACTAAAGATCTGCTGGACGCAGAGCTCAAACTTTATGCACTTTGCTATGCTGAAGGAAGAGAAAATGGAGCTAATCATGACATTAAACCATCCACTTTGACGATGATAAATGTGTCATAGTCCATGGAATGTAGAGAAGCATCATATTGTCTTGGAAAGTAGACGCATCAGAAGACTTCCTGGATCTCCCATGGGGTGTGTGTGTGTGTGAGTTATTATTTGTAAAGTGAGAATGCAGTGCTTTAAGTTATGAAAAGATGTAGGAAACATACTCTAATACTCAAGGGTATTAACTGCCCCAAGTCCTTTGTACTTGTTATTGCCTCTGTGTAGAATACTTCTCCCCTAGTTCTTTGCACATCTCCCTCCTTTTTATCATTCCTGTCTCAGTTCAGTGAGGTCCTCTTTGACCACGCTGAAGTGATCCCCACTCCCTATTGCCTTAATCGTTCTCTATCCCATTACTGTATCTTATTATGTTCTTAGTACTTATACATATTTAAAATGATCGTGCATAATTATTTTCCTATTTAAACATTATTTGTCTTCCCTTGCTGAAATGTACACTTATAGGGGGCAAGAACTTTGTTTTTTCTTCCCAGAGCCTAGAATAGTGCCTCACACATAATGAGTCTTCAGGAAGTATCTATTGAAAGAATGACTGAATACTATTATTATCCAAATCAGAGATTACATTCCAAAATAAAATAACAATTTAAAGAAAGTCCTAAGTAACTGTTAGTTTCATTACTTAACTCTGCACAGCAATAACGAATGACTTTAACTCAGCATCAGCTTCCAAAATAGTTCACCAACCATTCTCCTCTTCTGTGATTTCCCTCCAGGAGAAAAATCTCATTTGATACGCTTAACAACTGTATTAATTCATCACCGTGACAAACATGAGAGAGTTGTAGCAGATTGCATGTGTTTGGAAACATTCAACAAATATTAAGTAAAGAAAGGAGACCTCTCTCTTATTTTAATAGAGTTAGGTGTCTCCCTTCTTAGAAAAAGTTAATGTTCGCCATCACGCCTGTAATCCCAGCACTTTGAGAGGCCGAGGCGGGCGAATCACAAGTTCAGAAGATTGAGACCATCCTGACTAACACGGTGAAACCCCGTCTCTACTAAAAATATAAAAAATTAACCGGGCGAGGTGGCGGGCGCCTCTAGTCCCAGCTACTCGGGAGGCTGAGGCAGGAGAATGGCGTGAACCCGGGAGGAGGAGCTTGCAGTGAGCCGAGATCGCGCCACTGCACTACTTACGGCCTGGGCGACAGAGCGAGACTCTGCCTCAAAAGAAAAGAAAAGAAAAGAAAATGTTACTGTTCCTTTCTTATTTTGCTTGATTACAATGAAGAAATACTATGACTTAAGAGAATGTCTAGGAAGGGAAGTGTACTCACAGTCTGGGCCCGGGGCCCAGTAGGCTGTTCTCCCTTCTAAAAGAGCTTTTAAGAGACAGTCCTTGCAACACCTTAATCCTCATCAAGAGTTCATGTGATTGTGCATGACTCCTTTTATGTCGTATGAACTGAGCTCTCAAAAACGGGAAAATCATATGTGGTGGTCATTAGGCCTTTGCTTCCCAAAATCCAGTTATTTTCCAGTGAGGTTACAACACCAGAACTTGTCACAGAAAAATTAACACACAGCTTTTGCTAATGGGTAGACAGGGAAGCAAGGTGCGAATTGACCCACTACGTTTGATAATAGATGACTATAAAGTGATAAAATAGATTTATGGAAGGACTGCGGGCTAATTTTCCCCCTCTACCCCCACAGCATTTCTTTACTTCCTATGTTAACAGATGTGGCGTGACTTGCAGGATTTCTTTTTTGCAGCAGAAAATAAAATTTCTCTTATTTCAAATACTATAGCTATCTTGCTTTCCCTCTTTCTTTTCTTCCGTTTCCCTTCCTTTCTCATTTCCTTCCTTCTTTCCTTTCTTCATCTTTCTGTCCTTCATTCCCTTCCTTCTATTCTTTCTCAGATGCAGCCTTTCTACATAATGAGATCTCTCAAGGAGACTGTAGTCCATCCTTCTTAGAACTTCCCAAGAAAGTAGAAAAATTCTAAAGTAAAAGAAAGTCTATCTTCCTTGCATTTCTGTTAGAAGGAGATTTCCATTATCTGTTTGCTTCCCTGTCTGAGCCTTCAGAGCCCTGTATGCAGCTGCAGAGATAAGAACTGTGAGTTATGCCGTAGAGTTGACTCTGACCATGGTGATGGCCCAACAAGCAACCATGGGAAAGTCAGTCTATAATTTTCCTTTTCTTCCCTACACTGGGGCACCAAAGTCTAAAAAGGTAGAAATTCTTATTGGAGTCTCTTAATTACTGAGAAGATGTTTCCAAGGAAGACCATGTGGATTTGAAGCAATTAAAATCAAGTTCATTTTCTCATGGAAATATAAAATGCAACTGCCTCATCATTTATTATCCATATTTCTAGGCTTTTGTACAGGCTGTATCAGCCCTTATCTCTTTGGTTATAACTGTTTACCTGCCTTCCTCACTAGACTATGGGTTTTTACAGAGTAAGTTATCTTAGTTACTTTGAATTCCCAGGGATTATATAGTATGGATCACATAATAGACGGTGAGTAAACGTTTTGGCAATGAATGAATCAATAAATGAGTTACATTCAAGTATACTTCTTACTGAATTCTGTGTTAAATTTATGCCACGCAATCTGTCACGGTGCCCCAGGACTGCGCATCCGCGGTCCTCCTTCAATGGATTGGCCTGGAAAACTCTGTACTGCCTTTAGCAGATGGTGATATGTGAAAGGTACAAACTACAGACTAATTCCAATCGAGTAGGTTTGCAAGAAACTTCAGTGCATGACCACCAACAGGCAGAGAAAGATTCCTGAAACAAAATTGCAAATACATTTATGTGGAACATTGCCATTTTCAAACTGCTTTCACTCCCAAAGAAGTGATTCTGTACAGATGTTTTTCAATATGAATGACATATTTCTGCAAAAGTATCAATATTGTGATCTCTTCTCCTTCATTTAAAAAAAGTAAAGCCAAAATTATTTATATAATTCTTCTTGGACCAGTCAGTTGTAGTTGATACCAAGGACACATAGTTTCTGATGATGGAGTCAAACTAGTAGAACATAGGATAGGTATGATTCGGTAGAACTTGCCCTGTCACCATTTCAATTCCATCCTCCAGGTTGGAGAAGAGTCATTATTTGGACACCTTATGAAATCAGGGCGTGATGGAGGAAACTGATGGATGAGTAGCAATAGTATGACCGTACTTTTTCTTGTGATCAAATAGCAGTGTTTGGGTCCAGACTCTATTTTACAAAAGGAGGGGACAAAAACAATCTAGCAGTATTTACAACAAACTCACAGAGCACACACGATATGCTCATTAACTGACCCATCAGTTTGTTGCTTGACCTCAGCAACAGGAGGTCAATGTGATTTCATCACCCAGACCTCCACATTCAGAAGATCCGGGGGTGGATACATTGCTGGCCGTATAAGGAATAAAAGTAATGATGTTAAGTTTTTAAAAGAGAATATATTGTAAACTGTTATTTCCTCATTGCTTTTGATAGAGGTTTTTGTTTATTTGTCACCCCTCTCCAAACAAAACAAAATCCAAGCCATTGAGGATGAGGATGGAAATTTTGTACAAACAGTACAGCTTTTCTTGAACTTCAATAGGGCCGAAGCAACCTAAATCTTCATGCCAAAATCAGTGCTCATGTCTGTCTCATAAAACTTAGAGAAGACTGTAACTTAATGCAATGTAGATTGTAAGATGAATTGAAGAATGATGAATCAGTCTGGCACAGGGCATACTGGGGAATAGCTTAATAGGTATACATTGAAATTTTATCACATGATTGAAAGCTAAAAATTAGAGTTAGGAGAAATAAGATCAAGAAATCTCTTGTACAGCATGGTGACTATAGTGAGTAATATACTGTGTTCTTGAAAAATGCTAGGAGAGTGGATGTAGTGTTCTCACAACACAGATGATAACTACATGAAGTAATGCATATATTAATTGGATAGATTTAGTCATTCCACAATTTATATATACTTCAAAGCATCATGTTGCACAGAGTAAATACATATTATTTTATCTGTCAATTCTTTTTTTAAAAAAGTTAAAAATCAGCCATTAATTTTCTTTGGTTTACCTCTTTTCTTCAGTTTCATTTTGAAATAGCAGCAACAATGTATAGACATTGGGTATAAACTCATCTTTCCCAAGGACAAATGATCAGTAAGGGAGGGTTCACGTACATACATTTAAACAATTTGGATGGCAATTCATTTTTTTTTTTATCGTTAGGAAGAATCTTGATTGTGAAGGTGGATTTTAAAGCAATGGCTCCTGAAATCCTCCAGGATAAAGCAGTAACATACTGTTGTATATATAGATTTTTAAAAATCAGATTTGCAGGGTCAAATGGTCCTTTGAAAGAAAGTTAATTTTATGTTAATATGATTCATGTAGTCACAATTATCCAGGTTACTGAATCAGACTTCCATTTTCCTTTGCCTGAGAAGTAGGGTGGCCTCTTTTTATGATACAGTTCCCCTTGAGCCTCCTAGTATATAAGTTATCAAAGTGAACAAACACTTAAACCTTCTCCAAGCCCCACCTGCTGAAATGGAGTTTTGTAGAACTTGGCATTGGCATTTAGCTATAGTCAACTCCTAATTGGTTATGTGGGTGGATAATATTGATTATTAAGATTAAGCTGGGCTGGGTGTGGTGGCTCACACCTGTAATCCCAGCACTGTGGGAGGCTGAGGCTGGAGGATGACTTGAGCCCAGTAGTTAGAGATCAGCCTGGGCAACACAGTGAGACCCCTGACCCCCATCTCTACACACATAAAAAAAAATTAGCCAGGCATGGTGGTGCAAGCCCGTAGTACCAGCTACTTAGGAGGCCGAGGTGAGAGGATCACTTGAGCCCAGGAGGTTGAAGCTGCCGTGAGCTGTAATTGCACCACTGCACTCCAGTCTGGGTAACAGAGTGAGATCTTGTCTAAATTAAAAAAAAAAAGAAAAGAAGAAAAAAGAAATAAAAAGAAAAAAAGATTACAGTGATTTTTTTTTCACTTAGGAACCTTAATCACATAGAATAGACTGAAGGTTAGACGTTTTGGCCGATGTAGCACCAAGAGAGAAGTTTCTTGATACCTTTTTATTGTTAATACATGAGAAATGTGCTTTCAAGTTTGTTGTGTGTCTGTGGGCAGTTTGGTGCGTCTTTAAACAGACAACTGGATTTCTTTAATCTTTTTTTGTTTTGTTTTGATGGAGTCTTGCTCTGTCCCCCCGGCTGTAGTGCAGTGGCATGATCTTGGCTCACTGCAGTCTCTGCCTCCTGGGTCCAAGTAATTCTCCTGCCTCAGCCTCCCAATAGCTGGGATTACAGGTGCCTGCCACCATGCCTGGCTAATTTTTGTATTTTTAGTAGAGACAGGGTTTCACCATGGATTTCTTTAATCTCATGTAAAGTGCTGTGCAAATGTAGCTCAAGTCCATTTTTCTAACCAAATAGCTCCTTCTAATTCCAAAAGCAGAGACTGAAACAAGGACTTGGGTACAGGAAGCATTTTGGAAGGTGAGAGATTAGGAAGAGTGAGACAAGAATCACAGAAATTCTATAAAGTGTGTGTTTCTGAGTGGCTTGCTGTTGTGGACAATAGGGGCTTAAACTTTTCAAGAACCATGTACATTGCTTCTCAGAATTATTCCTCTGAAGGACATGGAGGTGAGGCACTTAGCTCACATTACTGTGAATTCTTCCCAGGGACATTCTCTCCTGCATTTCTGGGTTTGCCCTCTGGGCAGCTTGAGCAAGCTTTGGAGGCCTTGGGAAAGAGCTTGAGACTAGAAAGCTGAGAGACAGTGGGCACTCAGGCTGGGAGGCTCTTGGTTTACATGAGAACTGCACTGCCCTCCCTGTTGCAGGTACAACCCAAGGTGAATTGAGAGGAGATACTGTGGAACACTAAAAGCATGTACTTCAACCTCCTATGTAGACTTTTTGAGCCATAGCTGAATAAATTTTATTTTAGTACATGTTTTCCTTAATGAACCTTCTAGTAAAATGGATGCTCCAGGAAACATGTTGATCCTGGAGTGTTGAGTAGGCCTGGCATACCCATTTAGAAGGCCGGAAATAAAATTGGATTTGGAAATCAGAGTGGGATATGCAACTTGCCTAGGAGTTCTCCAGGGTTGGTGGGCACAAGCAGCACTCAATGGCTTCAGGAGCAAAGGTAGCTTCAGACTCGTTTTTCAGCTGTCCCCTAAGCCTTCCCTTAGCTTCTCCAGATTATATTCATCTCTCCCTTTTAGTTTTTACCATAGAACTTGGAGTTTTATTACATTTTCTTTTATTGCTGAGAACTCCCTGGGGCTTGAGATATGACTGTGGATCACACGACTCATAAGATCAGAAGCCTGACCCAGGCTCTCTAATTCTAAGGCCAGTGCAATTTCTGTTAACCAAGGTTATCCCAGAGAAACAAAAACTGGCTGAAAGATGGAAAATATGGTCCAGATGAAGGTCTGTTCAATCAAATAGTATGTTACACACATTACAATGTATTCGCAGGCTGGGGGGCTTTCTCAAGAATAGAGTCCAGAAAATTAGTCTGTAGAAGGCAGTTTGGGGTTTGGTCTCTATCACTTAAGGGAAGAGGTAAAAACATGTGTTGAGTGCTTGCTCTAAGGATGGTGTTAGCGTAAGTTATTTCTGTACAGGTGATTATTGTTATTCACAGTAGTTAAATTTTATAAAGTTGCTGTGAACCCTGAAATAGCAAATACTGAACCATTGCTCCTAGGGGAAATACAGGGTTAGGTTCCTGCAAGCCTCTGGTCACAGCATTGTTGTTAATTGGTCAATACATAGCCATGTTTTATGTGTGTTTCTGTTTAAGGACAGAAATCAATATATATTGTTAATTCATTACATTGAACTTTTGGCCAACGGCACTATGGCTTCATGCCTGAACTTAGCTTATCTAACATGCACATTTTCTCTAGAAGGCATGTCACAGCCTTCTTGCACTTAGGAACACTAGATAGCACTTCAGCACTATGTTTGTGGAGGCATTCCAAACAAGGAAATTACCAACAAAACCCACAAAAATGTAAAAAATGTGGCACTAAGTAGACCAGGAAAAGGACACTTGTTTACAGTATGAGAGCTGAAACAAGAGGCACACCTGGTTCAACCTCAGCTGAACGTGGATTCCAGGTGACTCTATGTTTTTTGCCACTCTGTGCATGTCTGAGAACGACCACAAAGGCCCCACAAGCATTGCTTTTGAGATTACAAATAAACGCTAGCAAGTAGGGAAATTTGCAAATAGGGAATACACAAATCATGTAGATTGATTATACGTATCTCATTTAATCTCCATAAAACCTCTGAGCATTTCCCTCCATTTATAGGAGAAAAAAGTGAGATAACTGGCCCAAAGTCACAAAGCTAATGTGAGGGCAACAGGAATTTCATAGTTATTGTTGTTTTCTTTTTTCAATTTAACTGTAAGTAATTCAATATGTATCTTAAAGATGATGTATCTTTTAAAAACATAAACACAATGCCATTATCACACCTAAAATAGTAGTTTCTTAATATGAAAAAGTCACTGTTAAGAGTTCTCCAATTTCTTCCTAAGTCATTCTTTTACAGTTAGTTTGGGGGATATGTCTCTGAATTCTCTTTTAACTGGTAAGTTCTACTTCTTTCTCCCTCACCCCACCCCTTGGAATTTATTCACTGAAAAACAAGGCACACTGGTAGGCCAAGGTAGGAGGATTGCTTGGTTTGAGGAGTCTGAGACCAGCTTAGGCAACATAGCAAGACCCCATCTCTACAAAAATTTTAAAAATGAAAAATTAGCCAAGCATGGTGGTGAGCACTTGTAGTCCCAGCTACTCAGGAGGCTGAGGTGGGAGGATCTCTGGAGCCCAGGCTGCAATAAGCTATCATTGTGCCACTGCACTCCAGCCTGGGTGGGAAGAAAGGAAGGAAGGAAGGAAGGAAGGAAGGAAGGAAGGAAGGAAGGAAGGAAGGAAGGAAGGGAGAAGAAAGAGAGAGAAAGGAAGGAAGGAAGGAAAATGCAATCTTTATCTTTCCTGTGTTTCCATTTTCTCCCCAACAGCAACAAAGCTCATAAAAAACTTGAGGCCCAACTTTAGTAATCATAAAAGGTCTTGTTAACATAGCTAACTCAATACCTATTTTCTTATTTGTTGTCTGTTCTCATCTTTCCATTCTATTCCTATTGTCTCTTCATTAAGTTTCTTTCAATTCATTTATATTTTTTCCATGATTGTATTGCATGCATTATTATAAGCCATCTCAAAAAATTTTTCTTTGCATATGCAAGAATATTCCTATAGACATATATGTGCAAACAAACTTGAGTCCACTTGGCTCTAAAGCTGAGGTTTTTCTATTCTCCTTGTTGTCAACCTCTGGGCTTTATTTTCCCACCAACCTCATCTGGTAAATGGGTATGCTAACAATATTTACTCTCTTGCTAGAGTTGCATTTGGAAGAAAGAAGATGGTCTATGAGCCTGACACACATACTTAGATACTAAATGTTTGCTGAATGAGAGACTAAATGAATGATTAAATGGAAATGCATCCTAAACCATAAAAATGCTATATAAATGTTGTTAAAAATTACAAATGTTTGAATAAATCAGTCTGAACAGAGAAAACAGAATTCTCTCTCAGGATAAAATTGTTGTTGCTCACTTGTAAAGCTAACTTCATTAAGGAAGCGGATGATTTAAGGCTATGGGTTTTTCCCTTTCTTCTCTACCTCTTGTCATTTTCTTGCCCATGAAAACTACCAGGATAGAGGAGTAGAGAAAGGAGGTAAAAGGTCAGCTGATCTTGCCTTTCTGTTGAGGATCTGGAAGGCAGTTTCTGCCAGGGACAATGTATAAATTTATTGAGATTGTTGTTTTCTTTGACTTTCAATTGTTTATCTTTTTTCTGTCCTTCACACTAAAATGTAAACTTAATGAGGGTACGAGTTTGTAATTTTGTTTATTGTCTATTTCCTTTCCTACAATGGATCCTGATTAATAGGTGCAGGGCTCCTGATTAATAGGTGCTCAATAAATATTTGTTGAATTGATTCTTAGACGTCACTGATGCCTTGATTATAGTTAGATCCGGTTTATGAATGCAATGGACAGGTTAGTCACAGTGCTGGCCAAAGTTCACCTCTCCTTCTAAGAGAAGTTGTCATGCTCCTGGTTTTCTCTACTAAGAAGGATGTCTTAAGGTTTCTCCTAAGCAGGGGTGGCCATGTTTTACACCCTAAATCTCCTCCATCTTCCATCTAAATATATGCACCTGAACCAAAATTAGTCAAATCCATAGTACTGCCAGTGACATATGGGTAGTACTCAAAATCTCACCTGAAGAAGTTCGATGATGGGAAAACCATGAAGGGCCAAGAGAAAACTAAAGCTGTGAGTAAGCCAAAGTTATGTGTATGCAGAAGCTGTAAAAATAGAAGCCAAGAGACAGTAAAGAAAAGGCATTTGATCAAGGGCGACAAATTTGGTTGATAATGACAAGAATGGGTAAACCAAAGACAGAGAAGGGTTGAGTGACTTATGGCAAAGCTTTGATCAGTTTCTATGCCTTAGGAGGTGTCTTAGGTCATGTTTTCTGGAAACAGATTTGAGGTGGGAGGCTTGTGTGCAGAAGAGAAAGGGAAGCAGAATTAGGCAAAGGGAGAGACTGAGCTCTGATGCATCAGAGCTACACCTGATCTAATGGGAGTTCTTGAGTTGGGAGGGCCATCAAAGTTGTGCCTGAGTGAAGTGAGGGGCATAGACCAGTCCTTGTATATGGGTTGCTTCCTATGGAGGCTCGTAACCTTGGGGACTCATGACTCGCTTTGGCCAAGGGCGATTTGTGGAGAGAGTCTCCACGATTAGGCATCACTCACAGTAGTGGGCAGGGGAGGTAAGAACCTTCGTCTTGAAAGGGAGGTCCAAGCATTGAACCCTGGTATCCACAACATGAAAGTGTCAAAATAACTCCATTTGCAGCACTGTCTTAGATCCCTCTTGGTATTTTCTTTTTTTTTTTTTTTTTTTTTTTGATGGAGTCTCACTCTGTCACCCAGGCTGGAGTGCAATGGCGCGATCTCGGCTCACTGCAACCTCCATCTCCCAGGTTCAAGTGATTCAGCCTCCTGAATAGCTGGGATTACAGGGGTCTGCCATCACACCCAGCTAATTTTTGTATTTTTAGTAGAGATGGGGTTGTTAGTTAGGCTGGTCTCGAACTCCTGACCTCAGGTGATCCACCCACCTTGGCCTCCCAAAGTGCTGGGGTTACAGGCATGAGCCACTACACTCAGCCCTCTCTTGGTTTTAAACTATACTTTTATCTCTGTGAAGCCGAGATGCATGGCTGTTCTTAGCTCCCCCAAAGATTCCTGTCTCAGGTTGTATATATACATATCTGCATACAATTACCTCTCCTCCCATTTCTTCAAGTTGCTTGAGTCACTTACCTAACATGAGAAGCGAATCCTTTCTATCAAGCACTAAAGAGATGGCCACGAATATTAAAGGATGAATGCTGGCTGGAATAATACAATTAATATAATCAGTTTTGATATTAATAGACCCACTAACGTTAAATCAATACTGGACCTTCCTATTTATGAATGAATTCACTGAAATCTATGAATCCTGTACCTACATAATGGATATTGATTCTTTCTTTATGAGAATTTCAGACAGTGGAATAGCCATAAGGGCAAGGTTTGGATTGATTTCTATAAGTAAGAGAGATAATTCTAAGAAAGTTGCCAAGGCCCTGAAGGTACAAAGGCTGAAGTGACAGAACAATTTTAGGGAAGGTCTGTCTGCATGGCCTATTGGTTTCAGGATGACCTTTGGAGCTAGAAAGGTACCACCACTGTATTACCTTGGGCAAGTCCCTAAACCACTCTGATTCTCTGTCTTTCATTTCTAACATCGAGATTGCAATGCTTTACCCAAAGGGTTGTTGTGAGAACTGAGTGAAATAATATTTGTGTCCCATGATGGTGCTTAGTATATAGTAGCCATCCTTTCACCATTATTGCAGCCAATTCTACGGACTGCCTGGACTCCTGATTCATCTTGCCCTGCAACTGAATGTAATGAATACTCCTGGGTATGGCTCTTCCTTATCCTTCAGCCACATTCCAGGTGCTCTACAGCTGCTTTGGGAATATGCAGGGGGAAAAGAATCCAAGGACCTAAAGAGAACCTTTAACTTAGCCAAGTCTTCCCAGTAAATCACAATGGGCCCGAGAATTTCCTTGCCTGCCTCAACCCCTTACAAATGGCTCAGACTGAGGGCCTCTGCCAGTGGCGGATCTGGTTAATTCAGCAGCACTCCTGGGTTATAGTATGCTGGATCTCCTTTTCCTCCTTTGATCTAGGTGCATCTTTTGAACTCTTCAGAATACCAGTAAGATTCCTTGAACTGTTACTGAACTTGCCGGGAGTTTGTCAAATCACTGTATCCATGATGCATGGAAGTTCCATAAATTGTCGGCTTCTAGTTTCCTTGCTGGGCCCTTCAGGTGCTAAATCGTTACAGTTCCATAGCCTGAGCTGGATCTCTAGGACAGCAAACTTCTGTCAGAAGGTTAGCTCCAGGGAATAATATCTCTGGTTTTAGGCCAGTCCTATGACAAAAACTGTGAAACCCCCAGGAGAATGAGGTGGCGAACACCAACACTCTGGGGGACCATTCCAACAGCCTGCATTCAGGTCTGTGGTCTCCAGGCACAAAAAGTAATCCTGATATGATGTGTTCTTGTACTCTAGGGAAGGCCTTTAAAAAATGTTGGAACAAACAGTGTCCCAAATTGGTTCCGTAATTAAGGTATGCAGAGCTCGGCTTCAAAGATCCCTTCTGCCTGTTTTAAGGGATGCTGTTAGTGAGCACATAATTGTATATAGTAGCTGTAGAGCCATTACAGGAGCTTAATCTATACAGAAAGCTTTGGATATTAGGTGCTTCTGGGACATTGCTTCTACGGTAATGTCTCATCTGCAGATATTACCCCAAATGTGCACTTTTCCCCATTACATTTTATTTTTTAAAGCCAGAGAGTTTGCATTTGGGTACAGTTTTGTAACAGGATGAATAGGTACCCAAAAGGTACTTTGATAGCTATGAAAGGTAAAAACATAATGAGAAAACTAATAAAGATTTCAAGGATACAATTCTCCTGACCTGCTACAGTTGCGTGTAGGGTAGAAAAGCAGCACTAGGATGGCCCCAGAGAGGGAACATTCTGTTTTGTTTAGAGTCAGCCGCATGCCAGACACTGTTTTAGGCACTTTATCTTATCCTGACTAGGTCAGGATAGTAGGAGATTGGAAGTTCAAAACGAACTGGGGAGTTTTGTTTTCCCGAAAGGTTTTGGTGGAAAACATGGGACCATGATTAAGAGAAAACCATTGAGGACAATGATTCGATTCTTTCTGGACAGTCGCCATCCAGCCCATATCAGTTGAAAATCTTTCTCCCTGTTCTGTAACGAATATGCTCTTAATATGTACAAATTCTCAAACAGTCGAAGAATAAAACCAAATCACCCCAAGCAGTGGCAGGGTTAATGAGAAAAATAATCCAAATTCCTTGTTTAGCCATTTTAAGTGGTAAAGGGATTATTCTTATTATTATTATTTTAGTGTCTACTCTTGTTCAAGTCCCCACCCCCCCCCCGCTGCCGCCCCACACACACTTTTAACTTTTAGAGTCTAATCTCTTGCATAACAGACCACATACCAAGACTTGGTTAAGAAAACCTCCTCCCAGCCTGTTGCAATATTTATAAAGCCCTTGCTTTTTAACACACTGTGAGAAGGGCTTAATAAAACAAAGGGCATCATAATTTATTGTTTTAAGATTATTGATTCAATAAATTAACAATAATTTCCATGAAGGGTAGGAACCCTGGTGCCATAAAAGTTTATTTATTCCTCTTTTAACTAGCATTGATTAGAGTATTCAAATTGTCCCAGTACCCTGTAATCACTCTTTATAGGTGAACTGCCCTCCGCTGTGCAGGAGACAGTAAAATAAACATTTAACCAGAAGTGACAATGGTGCCTTTAAAAACAAGAAACACTGGATTTTTTTTTTTTCCTTCAAAAGAGAAGGAATAGTTCAGATAGTGCTTTTACTACAGGCTGTGTGCATATTGGACGCTGCTCCCTGATACACTGCAATGACAAATTGTAAGAGGCTATTGCAATTGTTAGCAAACAGGTAGGATCTAAATGGTGATATTTATATCCCATAACTCCAACTAAGAGATCTTTTGACTGTTGTTGTTTGGGTTTAAAGTATCACTCCACATTGCATTTAAGAACTAGGTGGATTTTTTCCCCACACATATATTGTTTCAGTGCTTTTGTTTCTCAAGTGGTGACTGAACCTTCAAGGTGAGGTGGTGAGGGCATTGTAAAACTGTTAATAACTTGAACAAACAGGTACTGCTTTTTTATTCCACAACCACAGTGCAGATTAGTTGGAAGTAACTATCTGAAGGAATGAGAACAATGGACACCAAAGGCCTGCACTTGGGTTTCTCCTGTCCTCAGGATCAATACTTACTTCATAGCATACTAATATGATGAGGTCATCTTTTGCTTTCATACATTCACCCATGCTGTGTCTCTTCTCTCTTTGGCATCTGGATAACATGTTTTTTATTTTTGAGCTTCAGTGCTATATTTTCCAATGTGATTTCTTTTCTTTTCCAACCAACAAGAAATCTGTGTCCTGAAATATGACTTAGAACCAGGCATTTGCGGTAATTAATAAAGTGAAATGAAATAAAATACAATAAACCTCTTAAGTAACCAAAGGCTTATGATTTACGTAGGCTTTACATGATTGTTGGTGTTAAATTGTTTCTCAGAATGCAACTCAGGAATTTGAAGTTGTCAGATTAACTGCTGTATTTACTGGTCTGTTTGATTAGGTGAGCATAGTTTATATTCCCTCTTGGAGACCTAAATAGCAACCATTTCCTACCAAAACAGCGCTGAGAACAAAGGTCCCATTCACAGGGCAGTGGGCATTGCTCTATAGGCCTTTGTATCTGAAACAACATGGTTACTAAGTACCTCTAAAAGGAAAAGGTGCAACTAATTTTTAAAATGTACACGTTAGCAAGCAGAAAAGAATCACTTTGCATACCAAACAAATGTATTCCATCAAAAATGAATGCAATGTTTTTTTTCTACTGCAGGCCTTCTTTCCAAGGCTGTAATTAAAAAAACAAAAATGATGGTGGTCATTTTTGAAGGACATCGGACAACAGAAAACCAACATTGGCAGGCATACTCTGGTCTCCTCATTTTCACTATTTGCAGATACCCTCAGGATGGATTCACATATTTTTAATCAATAATCATCCTTTTGAGAACTTCCTTAGGCCAGGCTCTGTACTAGGCATTGGAGGCATAAAGGCCAACAACCCCTCTCCTTCCTTTTCTCCTTAGTCTTGTTGCTCACGTTTCAGAGCTCAAACGATGTCATGGCACTGGTGGTTTGGTTTCAATGACAAAGATAGAGTACAGGGGAGGGACAACTTCTTGGAGAAGATGCCCACTAAGCCGAATCCTAGAGGCAAAGGCTGGGGCAGGAATTTCCGGTAGAGGGAATCACACCAGCAAAGGTTGGGAAATACCAGGGTCTGTACAGGAAGCGACAAAAAACTGCTTCTTCTTTTTCTTTTTTTTTTTTCTTTTGATACAGAGTCTTGCTCTGTCACCCAAGCTGGAGTGCAGGGGCATGATCTTAGCTCACTGAAACCTCTGCCTCTGGGGTTCAAGAGATTCTCTTGTCTCAGCCCCCCGAGCAGCTGGAAGTACAGGCACGCACCAACCCGCTGGGCTAATTTTTGTATTTTTAGTAGAGACAGAGTTTTGCCATGCTGGCCAGGCTGGTCTGGAACTCCTGACCTCAAGTGATCCTCCCACCTTGGCCTCCCAAAGTGCTGGGATTACAGGCATGAGTCACCACGCCCAGCCGAGGAAGCTACAAGAGGCTTCTGTTGCTGAATGGTGAAGTGTACCGAAAGAAGATAAAGAGGAAGGAGATAGCTGGATCCAGAGTCCCTCTTCTACCATGGTAAGTAATTTGGACTTGATCCTGTAGGAGACTCTGTGATCCTTGGAAGTGTTTTGAGGGGTACAGAGACAGATAAAGCTGGCCAGTCTGCACGATCCAAACTCCCAAGAGATGAATTGGTCAGCTGTTCATTTAGGGTCCCAAAGCAAATCACATCACACTGGTCATGTGTATTTTCTGGAACTTTCTTTTCTCACTTCATTGTCTACACTGTTTAAATTCACCAGATAGCCACTCAATATTTCACTTTTCTTGGAAAGTTACTGCATCAGTCATTAAGAGAAGTCATTTGTCACCTACGAAGACACACAACCATCATATTATTGAGGGATTTCTGAAAGGATAATATGTGATAACTCCAGATCCTTAGTGTCCTTAGAGCCTTAGGAGTTTAAAGGAAACTCAGAAGCATTCTCCAGAGGAATAGGGGTAATGAAAAATTATGCACGGAAAGTTTTTGAAACTAAATAAACACAACCTGGCCACTCTCACCTCAGCTGCCACATTCTGACAGTTATTTTCCCTTTACAATGCAATAAGAGTAAGGGGATATTTCAGTAAATCAAATGCTCTTTCAGTTACATATATTGGAAAAACACACTCTCTTAACATAACTGGTATGTCATTCAGAAGTAAAATATTTAATTTCTGATCCCAAACTGATCACTTCAGCTAGGCGTGTGGGTTGGCAGGACAGTTGTGTACATTTGCCAAGATTCCAACTTTTTAACCTCTCCAGTGGAATCATCATTCTACGATGGGAGAACTACATATAGGGTAGAACAGGAAATTGGCATATCAATTGAGTCTGGACTCCATTTTCCTCTACCCCATTGTTTTCACCACTTCTATGAGGATAAATATCATCTTGTGTGCTTGCTGGATATGCAGATTACCAGACTTGTCCTCTGTAAATTTTGGTTCAGTGAGTCTGTTTCAGGGCCCAGGAATCTGTTTTTGCTAAGCACTCCAGGTGTTCATGATCTTTAGGGAACTTTGGGAAACATTGCAAAAATGATTAAGGAAACTGAGTAAAACAGCATTCTTCCACTCACCATATATTTTTAAGCTTTAAATAGAACACTGTAATATAGGGCTTACTGAGCATCAAAATAATGAGGAAATGGTTGGGGTTCATACATTTTATAATTTTGCAAGCCATTTTAGTACAAGGAATGATGGCAATATAAAAGCAACTGTGCCAATTTTTTTTACTGGGTCTCCACATGATTTTACTAAAGTAAGTACTGCCAATTAGGTTGGAGTAAAAAAATGTGGATCGGGCTATAATATTTTCCTTTCGTTACAAAGTGAAATAAATTTATGGGCACTTTGGTTAAGAAAAATAAATTATTTGTTTATTCCAAAGACACCTACTGCCTGCTTATGGCAATAGAAGTCATCATTTGGGTCTATGGCACCTACTATATAATCTTTCTCATTGATATTATGTCTCCATATAAACCATTAAAAAGTGAAACTCATTTAAGGTACAAAAATATGCTTTCCAGCAATAGTTTTTAAGCTTTTTTTTTTTTTTTTTTTGGTAGCAACTGAACACTTTTCTCCAAAACCTAATATAGTTTCCAATATAGAAACAAGTTAGGAGCAGCTATGTTTTCAGCAGCGGCTGGGGAGTAGGTAGAGCGTTGTCTACAGGGTTTTCCCAGCTCTGACCAGATCCATCAGCTAAATCAGCACCTTCCTAATTTATCAGCCTCTCTGTGATAAAAGAGGAGAGTTCAAGGCCTTAGGATAACAAAAAAGTTGATGTTATATGACAAACGATGTTATGGTAACTCCTGCAACACCTCTAGCAAATGAGCAGGACACAGTTTGAAAACCTTTGCTGGAGTTTTTCGTCAGAGATGATAGCCTTGGTTCATTCAGCCAACACGGTGCCTACCACATGCTAGATACCAATGAAAGTTTTACTGCAAGCATTTTAACAGTATGTTAACACAGTGTCATCGATTTTTCAGAGTTTCTATTCTTTCACAGAGAATTATTATGATCTTAATAAAGCACAGAGGACCTGTGGAGGAAATGGAAGAAAATGTTTCTGTCCAACTGATAACATGTGCATGCACTTTCAGAATAACGTCCCACCAGTAACAGTGATATCCTAACTTTGTGTGTGGGCAGCCTCTGGTGTGCAGCAAGATGGACTGGAATTAGAAGGCACGACTGTTTCTGTTTAACGTGCTCTGCACAGTGCCGTCTGCAGGTGGGCACTCAACAAACGCTGCCAGTCTTAGCATCCAAGGATGTGGTTGTGATCAGTCATCATATTATTAAATTATTCATCTCATATTAAGTGACCACAATTTCAACATTGGCTTCTTTTGACAGATGTACAATTCATATAGACGATTGGAACTATATTCGGTGCGTGCTGTGATTTCATTTGCAATGCCACTCATAGTGGAAGAAATATGCCACACTTTTTTAAGCAAACAGGCTTCTTTTCACAGTGGACAGAGAATACTGTTAAACAGAGGAAACACAATATCCCTTTTCATAGCAAGAGATCAAATGTCTGCAGAAGAGTTTAATTTATACTTCTCCGTGTGCCAGAGCCTAGGCTGAGACATAGCAGCATTTAAGTCCTTTCAATCAGGGCATAGTTTCCACCCTGGATGACTTCATCTCTTTAAAAATAGAATAAATGGAATTCCACATTATACTATGGGTAGGGATTATAGGAAATTAAAAGACATATAGTGCTCAACACACTAAATAATTGTGACATTGAGCTGGGAAAATAGTACTTCTGCAGCAAGTCCTTTTTGGGTATTATTTGTTAAAAAGGTTTTCTCTAGCTTTCTGGGAGAGTAGGAGAAAAGTACTGTAGTGTGGACCAGGAAGTAAGTTTATACTATGTGTGCTCAAAGTTGTTCCTTTTGAAAATATGTGTAAGCATGAAGTTAGATCAGAGGTGCAACTTGAGTTCATGGTCCACCAACCCTGCTGTCTGAGTCTTTCTGGATTCTCCTGTTTTGAAAGATTCTACTGGAGAATCTTTGGTTTTGCTGTGTTGATGACGATATGCTGAAAGTCAACAGCCTGTAGACTGTGCTTATCTGAAGTTTGTTTGGATTCAGTTAGAGAGGTTAGGAGGAATCCTGTTTGACTCAAAGAAGGCTCTGAGGTTAAAATACGATAGCATACTCTATGAACACCCTAAAATGTAAGCATGCAACATGCCCTGAGTTGTTTTTATAAAAACCAGAGTTTGTTTGTTGGTTTACATAGAAATGACCAAGAAGAGGCAAAGCTATGATGATGAAAAGTAAAAGGGAAGCAAATTGTTCTCTGGAGGAACTTTTTGTCACAGCTTACTTTCTGGCTGACTTTTGACATTATTTAAATGGTTTTGTATGTGAGGTGATGTGATGTGTGATCCTAATAAATGAATGTATGCACCAGATCCACCTGCAATGAGTATATTACACATAAGTCTTCTGTTGATGAATGATGAAAATACAATATCTTCATTTCGTTGTGCTCTCTTTACAATCATGTTTGTGGCATTAAATAGTTGTAGTGTTGAGATTTGCTCGCCTTTTAAAAAGAGCCCAGTGAGTAGGCTTTCCCTTTAGGAAGATTACTGCAGGAAAAATGGGGGCTCTGAGAGAGAGCAAGTACAAATCCATTGCAGGTGAGCCAACACAATTTAATCACATAGTATATATTATAATATATCCCTAGGAATTCATGTTTGCTTTGAATTTGCCTACCCAGTCGTCCGTAAGGAGATAGAAATGGCTTACAGTGGTTTCTAGTGCCTAGAGCTGAGTGTATGCTACTTTTCTGCTCACACATACTCAACAAAGGAGGTAGCAGCAGCTGCACAAAGGAATTCTAGGGAGAGAGATGTACAGGTGGGAGTTTTTAAATCTTGACATCCTGATAAGATTTCAGCATGGCTTCAAAGCTTGTTCAAAAAAAAAAAAATGACCTACATTGCCAGTTTTTCTTTTGAAAATCCTAATCTGTTGCTAAAACAGAGCAAACCAAGTTCTCTTTTGTGAACTTGAGTAAACACATTCTTCATCACCATCAAAGATTGTGGCAAGACGAGGGAAGGACTTGCCTTTGTGATTCAAGAGTCCTTGATGAGTATTCTGTGCATATTTGTGGGTACAGTCATATCTTTCAAAGAACAACCCAAACCAAATACTTCTGGTAATCTCCAGGCTTTTAATGTGTGACAAAGCAGGGTAACGGGTTCAGGCATGTGAACTGGAGCCTTTCTGTGCATGTAGCACCGGATCAATAACCACACTTGCTCTTCTGGGGCACCTGCTTGTGGAAGAAGTTCAAAATATCAGAGAAATAAGCATTACACAAGCAGATGGGGGAACTAAAGCAATGAAAAGCTCTTGACCTGGCCAAAGTCAATAAGACTGGTTAATAAAGGAGTGGAGAGCAGAGAACTTAAATTGCCGAGCTCTTTGTTACAATATCATTTACAGAATCTGATGCGTTTGAATTGGTTCGAAGGGTGACTAGGGTGAGTCTTGAGGTCATAGAGACTAATGTGTTCCACCACAGAGAACGGGGTCCTTCCATTTACCCAAATTACAGTTATTCTTATTCTTTGTGAATGTTTCAAGGAGGAAAAATGAGACTCCGTCTTGTTGGTGGCTTCTATGGTACTCTTAAAATGGGAAGCAAATTGAAAATGGGTTGGTGATGGAAACTGTATTAGTCAGAGTTCCCCAGAGAAACAGAACCAATAGGATATACATATATATATAGAGAGAGAGACAGAAACATATTTTAAGAAATTGGCTCACACTATTGTAGAGGCTTGGCAAGTCCAAAATCTGCAGTGTAGATCGTCAAGCTGGAGACCCAGGGAAGAACTGATGCAGTTTAAGTGATGAAGGGAGGCAGCTGGCTGAATTTCCTCTTCTTTAGGGGAGGTCAGTCTTTTTCTATTAAGGCCCCCAATGGACCGAATGAGGCCAACTCACATCATGGAGAGAGATCTGCTTTATTCAAAGTCTACTGATTTAAATATTAATCTCATGTAAACAACACTTTCACAAAAACATGTAGAATAATGTTTGGTCAAATACCTGAGTACCATGATTCAATCAAATTGATACATAAAATTAATTATCACAGAACTCAAACAGGATAAGTATTGAGCTGGGAGACCCTCTGGGGATGCTGGGTGCTGGAGACCTGGCCATGCAGGACATAAGCAAATATGTTTTCTGATGGCAACAGATAATTTTCCTTTCCATTGGTTATGGTGAGAAGTGGTCTGAAAGTCATTTAGAATAAATTTCATACTCACAAGAAAGTAATATCATGGAGAGTAAGATGTGCTGGGAAATTTTGTCATCAGAGAATGATCACGTACTCTCATATAGCCCACAAATGCATACATAAACCTCTAAGCACTAGCCCGAAACTCGAATTAAGCCATTTTCAAATGAAAAAAGAAAATTCAAATGAACATTCAAAACATGATCTATAAAGAGCTATTAACAAATATATAATTGTGCTTCTACTATAATGTGGCACATTATCAGGTGCTGATTAATTATTCCCTTCAAAAAGGTTGGCAAGGTTTTAAACACTTCTTCAGTCTTACAGATAGAAAGGTCAGCTTTGGAGATCATCCCTCAACAAATCCCATAGGTAGATAAGTGAGCGTATCTCTGTATATATGTTATCTCTGTATTATTTTTACATGAAAAGTACTTCTGTCAAGCAACTAACTCATTGGGTGTGAGTGTAGATAATTACGTTAATGTATGTTTCTCCTTTGCCCTTACATGCACATATACATAGACATGTACAAATGCATGAGGATATGAACTCTACTTCTATTGTGATAATATTAGTCAATCAATATTTATTTTTGGGTACCTACTATGCGCTAGGCTCCATGCTAAACTCCAGGAATATAATGAGAAACATGATGTTCACAAGTTATCTTCGATGTAACTTGGAGCTTATATTCTGGTGAAGGAGACAGATACCAAAAGTTAACAGACAAATAAATGAAATACTTACGATCAGTGTAAGCGTTATAAAGTTAAGGGATGGGAGCTTAATGTAGAAAATAAAGAGACCTACTTTAAATAGAGAGGTAGGCAAGGAAATCACTAAGTAGTTGATATTTAGCTTGAAGCCCAGAGGATGAGAGCATTCTAGCAGAGGAAACAGTCATTTGACAAATTTGTAGGAAGAAGAAAAAACTGGGATACTAGAGTGGTTGGTGCAGAGCAGGGGTCGTATGAGTTGAAACTGGGAAGGTGAACAGGATCTCACAGATCATTATAAGGGCTTTAGATTTTATTCTCAGAGCTACAGGAAGACACCGAAGTGGTAGAGTGACATTAGACAAAATTTATATTTTAATAAGATAATTCTTGCTGCTATATTGAGCATGGTTTGGTGAGAGGTAAAAACGGAAGACATGAGATCAACTGAACTTAAAATAGTCCGTGCAATGAGACGAAGGTGAACCAGTGTAAGGTAGTAATGGCAGAAGAGATGAAGGAAAACAATCTCATTAAGATACATTTGGAGGCCAGGCACGGTGCCTCATGCCTGTAATGCCAGCACTTTGGGAGGCCGAGGCAGGCAGATCGTTTGTACTCAGGAGTCTGAGACCAGTCTGGGTAAGATGTCAAAACCACGTCTCTACCAAAAAAAAATTAGCTGGACATGGTGGCACACACCTGTAGTCCCTGCTACTCAGGAGTCTGGGGTGAGAGGATTACTTGAACCCAGGAGGTTGAGGCTGCAGTGAGCCAAGATCACGCCACTGCACTCTAGCCTGGGTGACAAGAGTGAGACTCTGTTCTCAAAAACAAGACAAAACAAAACAAACCAAAGATATATTTGGAGCTAGATTTGACAATACTTTCTATTGTATGGATATGGGGCAGGAGGAGACAGAAAAATCAGAATCAAACCTCTATTTCTCATTTGAGCAACTGAGTGGTTGGTGGTGCCATTTACTGAGAAGAAGTCTGAGCTTATGATGGGGAAACAGTTTTGAGGAAAAAAATCAAGAATTTTATGTTGAATTTGTTAAGTTGGAAATGTCTGCAAGATATGTGACTTAAATAAGCAATATTGTGTGTGAGTATGGATCTTGGAAGTCAGTTCTAGATGGGGAAAAACATTTTGGGTCATCAGAATTCCAATGGTATTTAAACCCATAGGAATGGTGAGATATCTGAGTAGGTGATGCAGAGAAGATAAGAGCCTTTGCATTTCAGCCCTGAGTTCGATTTCAGCTGTAATCTAAATAGATTTGGAGATTTATTACAGGAGAAGCAACTGGGAAAAGAAAATGGGAAGGAGCAGCTAGTAAAGTTAAAGGAAAATCAAAGTGATGTCTCAAATGCCAAGAAAAGAGGTAACGCCAAGATAATATACAACAAATACTGAGGATAGAGAAATGTCCATTGAATTGAGAATCATGGACATCATCACAAGAATAATGCCCTTCCGTTGAAAGTGCTTACAGCAGAAATCAGATTGCAGAAAATTAAAGTATAAATGGGAAATGAGCAAGTGGAGAGAAATGTAGGTAAATCATTCTTTTGAGAGATATAGGTATGGAGGAGAGTAGAAAAATGGAGTGACTGCAGAAAAAGAAATGTGATTTCATTTTTAATGGTAAGTCTCAAGTATGCATGTTTTCTGATAACATTGACTTCTGATGCATAAGAAAGTACAACTGAAGGAACCAAGAAGCAACTCTCGAGGTTGAAGTGGAGATAGAATAAGAGCACACATGGATAAACTGAATGGCAGTTTTAGTATGACTCATATGGAACATTTCTATAATAAACATTCTAGTATACTTTTCCCTTTCTAACTCAAAGCTATTCTAAACAGATTATTCAAGGTTTAACAGAGTACCTCAACCCTTGAAATAACTTGCTGTCATTGTAGCATAACCTTTCAGAGAAGGAGAGATCGTTATTGAGAAAGTAATTCAAACTATAGTATTTCTTTAAAAGAAAATGTAAATGTCTCTTTAGTTTCCTGATTCTTTCCTTCTCAATCTGCAATGTCCAGTTGATCTGCCTCAAGAGGCTTAGATGGCAGAAAAATCTCTCTCAGTCTCTGTAAAAATCAGCCCAGTAAAGCTTGTGGCATTCAGGATCTGAGGTTCTCATGCTTTCCTGTGCTGATTTTAAAATAACTCTATATTAGACAAAATTTCAATCTCTAAACTCAGTCTCAATTAATGTAACTTTCTTCATTTATTTAAAACTGAATTTGAGCCTTCATTTGGACAAAAGACAAAAGCATACTCTCAGTCAATTTGGCGTCACTTTTACTTGCCTTGGGATGGTTGTTAAGATCTGGAGGAATTGTATAGTACCGGGATGTCCGGGATGTGGGAATGAAACCGACACGTGCTCCTCGTCATGTCGTCATCTGCTGAGGTTCCCTTATTATCTGGTGTTCAGTCATTGATCCACATAGATTACTCTATCAGTTTCTCATCCCTTCCAGTCCCTGGGCTTTTGTGTTATGTCTGATTTCCTCTTGGATACCCAGGAAACACTCCGCGGATAGCCTACGACTCTGGGCTGCAACAAACTCGATGAGGCTGCTTCAGGGACAGCTGCCTGGACACCCGCATGGGCCCTTTCTGCTCGGGACTCTTGAGCTACAGAAAAGCAGAAGGCAGATTTCTGTCTGTTCTCACATTCCACAAATCTATCCAGGAATTTCTACCCACCCCCTCCTAAGTGTTGGCCTGTGGTCAGGAAGATGTTCAAACCAGGGAGCCCGTTTCTTTAGCGCTCTACCGTCACAAGCCCTGGACCTTGAACTCTCATTCCTGAATCAGACGAATGTTTATACAGTTTGAGAGCAGGGTCACCTGGTACTTTATAGTCCAAATCTGCAATTTGTGGCCTGACCTAAACTTTATAACTTTAAAAAAACAACTTTATTGAGATATAATTCTGATATCATACGGCTCACTCATTTTCATTGTACAGTTCAAAGGTTTTTGTGACTCATAGAGTTATACAGTCATTACCACAATTTCTAACCTAAACTTTTTGAAACTTTACAAAGCCAAGGTTTGATTTTTTTTTTTTTTTGCATTACCTTTCCAGGAACACTGAAAAGGTACCTGAAGAGAAGGAATGGGCAAGCATAAAGGAAAATGCATATAGGGAAATCTTGACTAGGTATGAAAACATTAGCCACAATGCACAGTTCCCAGTGGCCCCCAGCCAGACCTTGTGGCACTCTTGAGTGCGGTGTAAGTACCTGTGCAGTGTGGATCTGGCCTGCTGCATAAAGCATGGTTGAGTTTATTTGTAGAAGGTCTTCATCTTTCTCTCCTGTTCCTCATTTCATCTTGTGTAAACTTATAAACTTCCCTTTTATATGATTCATCTAAATTCCGAGAATGAAGCTGCCCAGGGAGCCTACTATTAGGTTGTTTATTTCATCTGCATATTTATATCATGTTAACCTGAGCTTTGTCTCATATGGAACTTGTTCCAAATTCAAATTTTAACCTGTGTCTTCTTGTACATCCAGGTATTACCATCATACTGGAAGAACATTTCGGCTTAGGGCACACTTCATTTCTGTGGTCAGGATTTGTGGGGGCTCCACTGGATCAAGGCACTCCCCATAGGGCTGTGGTAGTAATGGTCACTGCCATTTGTTGAGAGCTTACAGACTGTCAGGCACTGTCAGGTTCCTAACATGCATTATCTTGCTCACAGCGAGACTGCAGAAGCCCATGAGCCACAAACTCATCGCTTGCATATAAAAGGTATGCCTGAAGATGCAACATGGTGTTGTTCAGCTAAGTAATTTCATGCGATGGCTCAATTATGTTGAGTCATAACAGGAAATCTTGACCCTTCTCCTACAATTTGTTAATTTTCACAGATCTGGGAGAATCTGAGTATAGATCCAAATTATCTTAATTTCTTAATGACCTAAAGCCAGTGAACCAAAATCTTGTCACAATACCTTGCTTACCCGGTCTCACGTTTCTCCAATTTCCATCTATATGGGGTAAAAAAAGAAGAAAATAAAAAGAAAAAAAGAAAGAAAAAAATTTTCTTTTTATAGAGTTCTGGCATTTATGATTTTTATTTTGCTTGAGACAGGGAAACGGACAAAGAAGTAAAAAGAACTATTGGAACAACTGCCAGCCTAGCGATTAGCATATTCTTGGATCCTAAGGAAACTCCTGGCCATCTTCTGTGTTTTGTTTTTGTTTGTTTTGCTTTTGCCAAAGGTGAAGGCCAGTGTTTCAGGTAAAATATTTTACTCTTTGTTTTGCCAATATTTATTCCTTATGGCTGTTGTGCCTCTCTGTCATATCTCAGGGTAGAAATTCCCTTATGAGCTACATGATTAGGAATGCAATGAGGACTATTAAATATATTTGAATACAGGCAGCAAAACTGCCACGCAACCCATCTCAGGAGACCATCCAAAAGTATTATGTGTGCGCACGAATGAATCCTGCCGATACACAGTCCCCTCATTTAGTCCTCGATTTCATTCTTCCTCTCACGATGATCTCCTTTAGTTTAAGTTCAGCCTCTTAGTCCCCCAGCAACCTGACTCCTAAACTTATACTAATGTCAGGAAGCAAGCACAGATGTGAAAAACGAAGGAGTGATGGGGGAAAGTGGAAGAGACGAAAAGGAGCAAAATTAGAAACAAAGGGAGAGCTGAGGTTTGCAAGACTTCTTTCCTGTGGTCTTTTTGGAGACAGGCCTCCTATACACATCGTTGTTCTGTCACAGTGGTTCTGTGCCTGAGTGTTCAACTTTCAGCCATGAAAATAATTGCCAGAGTACCTGTGGTTATTTGAAGACTAAACATAATGTTTGGTGACTTTCAAATATGGGCAGCCAGGATTCCATTTATGCAAGCCCCTTGCAATGGAAAAATCCAGATATGAAGCTGAAAACATTTCAAGAGCAATAATATAATAGCAATAATAGCTAATGTTTATTGTGTGTTTGGTGTGCTTTGTGCTAGAAGATAATGACCTGCGGGGGACTCTATTATCTCATTTAATCCTTACGCCAATCATATGAGGAATGCTCCCAGCTAAGAAGCTAAGGTTCATGGAGATGCAGGATGATGCCTGAGGTCACACAGTCGCTTAGGGAAAGAGGCTCTAGTGACGCCACTCTTTATTACTATTTCCTCACCACCTTGTCCTCGTAGCTAGCTCTTCTTCTGAAGAATTTTTTAAACTAATGAAAAGAAAAAGATTCGTCCTCTCAGTCAAAAGCCTTACAGAATGAGCAGTATAAAGTCCTGGAATGGAATGTTGTGAAAAGTTCCCACTTAATTTTTTTACTTATCTGACACTTGAGTGCTACAGGGAAACCCAAGAAAATGACAGGCTGAAGCCTTCTGCTGGGGGATTCAGGGAACCCATTGTCCTGACTCCACCTGGCAATGCTTCAGAGCCCCAGGCCGGTCCCATTAGCGCCTGAGGGTGCCGCCGGCAGCCTTTTTGAAATGGAAGCATTCTCCCCTGTCTGCCCTCCACTCTCTTGTGAGGTGTTAACACAAACACCACGTAGTCCAGGATCGGTTCATTATTTATTTTAAAATTGCTTTTTTTTTTTTTCCCCCCCCCCACAAAGTCTCAGACTTTGGTGGCCTTGGGGCAGCTAAACAACTGAATATGTGCCTCCAAAAATGTCATAAAATGTGGGTAGCTGGGGGTGAAGTGTGCACACACATGTGCACTTGCCTTATGAAAGTGATCTCTTAGGAGTGTCAAATGTTCACTGGCCAAGAGAAACAGAAATGAGGAGGTATTTAGCACAGATAAAGCTGAGCTGATTACAATGGAAACATTTATATATATTTATTGAAAAACACTCAGACCACCTCAACGTTGTGTTTTTTCCTTTTTATTAAAGTATGATATACATGCAAAAAAGTGCTTAAATCATGAAGGTACAGTTTGACAAGTTTTTGCAAAGTGAACACATTACTGTAACCGGTATCCAGATTAAAAAAGAAAATATGAGCCCCAGAAACCTCTGTTGTTCCCCTCCCAGCTGCTGCCTTCCCTCTAGGCAATCACTTCTTGACTTCTAAGCCATAGATTAGGTTTGCGCATTTTTGAGTTCTACGTAAATAGAATCATATAGTAAGTTCTCCTCCGTGTGCCTGCTTTCTTTGGTTCAATACTGTGTCTGTGTATCTGCATATAGCAATAGTTTATTCACGGTTGTTTTATAGTATTTCATTTCATAAATATACTGCAAAATATCTAATCTGTTGGTAAACTTTTGATCATTTCCAGTTTGACGCTATTATAATAGGACTGCTACCAACATTCCAGTGAAGGTATGTTTCTATTTCTGTTAGGATAGTCATAAATGTTAAAAACAGAATTCTTACCTGTTTTATACTATCTTACACGTAATATTTATTTCATGAATTCTGACTCTATTATTAAAGCCTTACTGTTGTATTCTTTTCTTTTTAATCTTGCCTCCTTCTGAACTTTGTTTTCCTTCTTCCTGAACTTTCTTGCTTCCTAAAACAAAACTGACCTCAGACACTGGGAAAAATCTAAAACGCATAGCTCCAAGCTCATCATCTGAGGATGTAATAATGAATGTGTTGTTGTAAATTACTTTTCATCGTGGTCCGTGCTGCCTTCAAAGGTCAGGCCTTCATCCCTTGTGTGTTCTGGGGGAGTACACGGTGCATGTGACCAAAAGCAGAGCTGTTTGCAACAAAATTCAGTAAGGGTTTTGCACTTCTCACAAAAGTTGTGCTTTTTTAAGGTAAAAGAATCTACATTTGATTCTCTGAATCTAGCTCATTTTAATATGAGCCATTTTTGTATGCAAAGGAGTGCTGACACCAGCAAGTTTTATAGTACTGATTACTATGGAAACATTTATCTATAAATATAAAATCCTTTAAAGCTTAGCCTTTTATCTTTATGGAAAAAGGCCTGTTTATGTCATTTCTGAGATTCCAGCTTTAATGTAGACATGAGCTATTCTAATGCCAAACAAGATAACCTTAGTGTTGGAGCCGTGTGAGTTTTGAAAAGTGGAATTTGTGCTAAAACTATTATTTTTTGATAAAATATTAATAAGGAAACAAATTTTATTTTATTTTATTTTATTTTATTTTATTTTATTTGAGACGGAGTTTCACTCTTGAAGCCCAGGCTGGGGTGCAATGGCGTGATCTCAGCTCACCGCAACCTCTGTCTCCCGGGTTCAAGAGATTCTCCTCAGAGAAAAGTATTTTTAAAAGCTCACTTAAGCCGAAAGCTCTGGTTTGTTGAATTCCTTTCCTAGAATTATTTATTTATTTATTTTTATTATACTTTAAGTTCTAGGGTACATGTGCACAACATGCAGGTTTGTTATATATGTATACATGTGCCATGTTGGTGTGCTGCACCCATTAACTCGTCATTTACATTAGGTATATCTCCCAATGCTGTCCCTCCCCCGTCCCCCGACCCCACAACAGGCCCCAGTGTGTGATGTTCGCCTTCCTGTGTCCAAGTGTTCTCACTGTTCAATTCCCACCTATGAGTGTGAATATGTCTCACAGTTTTTTCCTTTCTAATTCATTGTTTTCCCCCATTCTTTGTGCATGTGTATGTGGGTTTGTGTGTGTGTTTGTAAGCTGTGACGATGACCAAAATGGAGATGATGGTTTGTTAACATTTTCCTTTGACACATTTATGGATTTTTCTTCTTTAAAGTTCATGTAAAATCAGAAATGATGATGTAATATGTGTGTTGTCACTTCTTTTTCCTCTTTTTCCAGCTAATTTGAAATGTACGATCGACTGATGTTAACTATAGTCACCCTACAGATCTATCAAACACCAGGTCTTAAATAACTAGAGGTTTATAAGAGAAAAACACTGCAAAATAAAAGGGGAGAGGATGCCAGTTGGCTCACAGCAGAGCATCTGATGCGTCTTGCTTCTTGGTGGTGATGGGCGAATGAATTTAGATTAAATGATGGGAATTTAATCCTGCCTTCAAAGGTCAGGCCTTCATCCCTTTGTGTTCTGTGGAAGTACACGGTGCATGTGACCAAAAGCAGAGCTGTTTCCAACAAAATTCATGGGAAAGGCTCTCTTTCCTTCTAGGCACATCTTCACCTGAACAAGGTAACTTTTGTCCCCATTTTTTTTTCCATCCAAATTGGAGTTGTATGTTACCCAAAGAGAACATCTCTCTCTACTTCCACACAAACGTAAACGTTTACCGTTATTTTTCTTCAAATGTCTTCACACCTCAACTCTGTCTCTAACTCAACAACTGCAAGTTACACCAAAATAACTACAGTCCCCTTAGTCAAAACTCGCTGAGACTCTTCTAAATATCCAGAAGAGGATAACTAGCAGCATCCTCTTCTTAAAAAATTACACTACAACAAAATATATAATTGGCAGCTTTAAAGCAGCACCTTATCAATGCAGTTTTACAGAACCCAAGAAATGGTTAACAAAGAGAAAGGGAGGAGAGTGATGCCTTGGCACAGGAGGAAGGCGTGTTCTGCAATCTTCTGTGCATACCAGTTGTCGTGGAAGAGCTGAAGTGCTACATGACAAATTCCAGAGGAGCTGCTTCCCATCATTGCTTCAAGAATGGGAATGAGACGTCAAAAAACAGTGTCTGTCACAATGGTGGAAATTCATTTTCTGATTGCCGAATTCCTACATGTTTGTCCTGATGGTATATAAATGGGGTTAGAAAAATCTTTGAGACACCATCAGTTTAGGCATTTTAAGATGTTGTCAGGACCAACTTCAGTCGCCAGATAAGTCCTGTCTGAAAGGAAGTGAGAGCACATCGACAGAATATAGTGGAAATTATTATGGCAACATAGAATTGTAGAATCACGGGATTGGAAGAGGGCCAGAGGCTTATCTGTTCTGACCACCCATGTCTTAGCTCACGTGTTACCGACACAGAGGAAAAAAACAAATTTAAAAGATGTTAAACAATAAGGGCCACAGAGTCAAGTCTTTTTTCAGCATTCCCCTTTGATCTGCTATTTTCTCTTTCCTTTGAGCACCAGGAAAAGGGATTCGACTATGGAATATATGTTTAATGCTGCAGACAGCAGCAACACATATGGTATATGCATTGCTCTTAAGTGGTATAGACGGGGCTGACTGGGGAATTATGACATAAGGAATGTTCGTTGGCACACTCCTACCTTCACTGTCTCCATGCTCCTCACCAACCCTTCTTTCCCTCCTCCACGCCAAGAGGTACTTCCCCTCTAGGCTTAATCCAGCCTTGATTTCTTCACTTGTAACACAGCAATAATTTTACACACTTCACAGTGAAATGCTGAGAAAATTCCATGAAATAATGATGTCAATGATGTCTTTTTTTTTTTTTTTGAGATGGAGTCTTTCTCTGTCACCCAGGCTGGAGTATAATGGCATGATCTCGGCTCACTGCAACCTTCCCCTCCGGGTTCAAGCCTTTCCCCTGCCTCAGCCTCCCAGGTAGCTGGGATTACAGGCACCTGCCACCATACCTGACTAATTTTTGTATTTTTAGAAGAGTCGGGGTTTCACTATGTTGGCCAGGCTGGTCTTGAACTCCTGGCCTCATGTGATCCGCCCACCTCAGCCTCCCAGAGTGCTGGGATTACAGATCAATGATGTCTTTAGTTCAATGTTCAGTGCATGTTAAGGCCTCAGTAAGTGATAGTTTTAATTATTTCTGCTAATTGCTAAAGGTGTAATACATCCATGGGTATTTAGAATATAAAATGGGACTTGAATATGGGAAACCCAATCAAAAGATGGGGTTGATATTTGAGAGCAGAGAGCTGCCTATTCCACAATTATTTATTGGACATCTATTATATACTAAACCATCTGCTTGGGGGCTAGGAATAGAAGTTTAAAAAATACTTATTTTTCTTAGCCTCATAGAATGAATAGTCTAGTGAAGGAAACCAGCTATGAGCCATAACCACACAAGTGTCTGTGTAGTTACAATTTTTTTTTTTTAAAGACAGGGTCTCCCTCTATCACCCAGGCTGGAGTGCAGTGGCAGGATCACCCCTCACTGTAGCCCCAACCTTCCAGGCTCAGGCAATCCTCCCACCTCAGCCACCTGACTAGCCAGGACTGCCAGCTCAGGCTACTGCACTCAGCTAGTTTTTGTATTTTTTGTACAGACAAGGTTTTGCCATGTTGCCCAGGCTGGTCTTGAATTCCTGGACTCGAGTGGTCTGCCCATCTTGGCCTCCCAAAGTGATGGGAATACAGGTGTGAGCCACCAAATGCAGCCCCTACAATTGTTAATAAGAGCAATAAAGGAAAAATACAGGAAGACGTGAACTTGTATTATATGAATATCAAATTTCAAAAGAGAGGGTCAAGGAAGCCTGAGAAGTGACATTTAAGTTGAGTTAGGTGAGGAAGAGGTGGGAGACGCCTCTTCCTGACAGCACAGATGGGTGTATGGGTGCACCTCTTGGGAGACTGGCCGTGGGTAAAGTGGGAGGAGTTGTAAAGAGAAGAAATTGGCCTGCATGAGGAGACTGACGTCTTTGCTCTTCCCCTACCCAACCCCCATGGTCTATTGGTTCCACTGCCAGGAACTCAAGTTTCGGGGTTGTAGGGGAAGCCACACTGCAGTGACTTCTCAGGTTGAATTGCAGGGGACTGGGGCACTTCCTTCATTTCTCACAAAGCAGATGGCTGCTTCCCTTTTCATTCCTCACTTAAAAGGTGCTGCGTAAAACTCAGCCTGTTGTCTCAGTATTTGTGCACCCAAGTGAAACTCCCGGGTCTCTGAAGCCAAGATTGGGCCTGAAAACACCTTTGAATCCCAAACCTTAAGAACTGTAGGATTTGATAAACCTAATATGACCCTGACTTTCTTGTTACTTTTTAACTCAACTGTGAACTGAACTTAAAATCTTACAAAGAAAACCTAGGGAACATGTTTCAGCTAGATCTAAACTCATGGGGTTTTTGTTTGTTTGTTTGTTTGTTTTTTTAAACTAATAAACCAGAGCTAAAACAGAATATTGAACAGGATGAACCTAAACAGTTCTTTCATTTCGTTTGAGTGTTTGTCTTGAAGAAGGAAGATTAATTGAGGGGGCATTGAAAGATTTTTATGTTTGGTTTTGTTGCAATCAGAATTCATTGCAATCAATATTAATAGATGTTTGGGAAATTTCAGAATGTTGGTTTTCATTTTTCTGAATACATTTTTGGCAAGAAATATATATTTCTTATTGTCAGCCTAGGAATTCTACATTGCCCCTACAATTTTCAAGTGCCTCTAATTCCTGTAAGAACCAGAAAATTGAGATTTATGTCAAAATTAAAAAATAAAAATTAAAGATTTGGTTCTTTCTTGGTGCTCCCTCTTGCTTTCCATTATAATTGTGTTTTATCTTAGTCCTGCTAAAGGAAAAAGGAATTTGGGAGCATTTTATTTCTAGTCAAAAGTTTCTTTTTTGTGAAGAGACATGGAAAAGTCAGATGAGATGGGGCAGTGTAGTGACATGCAAAAACAATTTTGACTCAAGAGATAGAGTCCATTTGACAAAACCCTTTTGGGTCTGGATACTGCAGCAAGTTGCATTTTGTCCCTTGGTACCAACAAGAGCAGGTTCTACAGAGTCAGTGAGTTCCTCTTAATGCTTCACTGTTTGCAAAGCATTTCATAACTTGACTTTGGGTTGTAGACACCGAGTCCTGGGTAATTGCTCAAAATTTCCCCTTGGTTTGAGCTCCAGTTGAACCAAGCCATAGTGCTTAATAATAACCTCTCAATTAGTAGCAATGCTAACAGAGAAAGTTTCAAGTTGAGTTGCTAATGACCTAGTTTTTGACTTTTGAAAATAACCGGAGCTCTAGTAGGATCTTCCACAGATAAATTTGAATTCAGTTGCAAACAACATATCTATACAAACACAAACCTTCATCTCCTACCCACCCCCACCCCTCACCACCCTACCCACAGAAAGATCTATTTTGGAAAGAAACACAACATTTCTGAGTTCATTAAGTTTTAAACCACTTATATTTTACCATTTAATTCTCATAATAATGCAGTGACATGGGTTTTGTTATCCTGATTCTTCAGATAAAAGAATTGAACCTGCTTTGTGTGCAGTGACTCCGTATCACACAATTAGTAGGGGGCAGAGCCAAGATTTGGTGTCTTTTTTTTTTTTTTTTGACTCTGCAATTTATTTTTCGTGATGCTATATGCACAAATAACTGTAGTGCAAAAACAAACAATATAGAAAGTCTTTTTACAAAAGCTGGCCATCATTACAATTGGGTCATCTGTCTCTGCAGGATAGGTGGTTCCACAGCACTGTGTCGGATTGGCTGAGAGTGCTTGTAAGATTGGAATTGGATTTCCTCTGTTATCTTCTGTGCTAGAAAAGACCAGAACTGTTAACACTAATTCCCCTCTTTACACTCTTACTCCAGAATGAACTCTTGAACCTGTGACCATGACACAAGGGGCAGTTACTTGGATTGGGATATCTGTATCTTGGGGCAGGAAACTCTGTGGCTTCTCTCCCTTTGGTCCCAAGCATCTTTGAAATACGCCATCTGCTTATTGTTGGACCTGATGACTCATCACTTCCTGGTTTTCTTTTTCTACTCTTTTTTTTAATTGTTGTTGTTGAGACAGAGTCTTGCTCTGTCGCTCAGGCTGGAGTGCAGTGGTGCAATCTCAGCTCACTGCAACTCCTGATTAGCTGGGATTACAGGCACCCACCACCATGCCCTGTAATTTTTGTATTTTTAGTAGAGACAGGGTTGCACCATGTTGGCCAGGCTGGTCTCGAACCCCCAACCTCAAGCGATCCGCCTACCCTGGCCTCTCAAAGTGCTGGGATTACAGGCGTGAGCCACCGCACCTGGCCCTCTGCAACTTTTTATTGTGGGCTCTACTTCCTAGGGCTTCTTGCACCTCAGTAATGGGCTGGGTTTTAATTGGCTAATATCTGTAAGTCTTTGAATGTCATAGGGGGAACAAAATGCTAAGTAAATTTAACACCTTACACAAATATTAATACTTCTCTAGGGAGTTAACAATTAAATGCAAAATTCTAATACAATAACTCGTGGAAATCTTTCCTCACTTATGTTAGTGAATACAAAATTTCTATAGACTGTTAGCATCAACTTTGCAAACTCAGACCTAAAAGAAATTTAATATTTGTATTTCTGGTCTTTTGGTCTATATTTGTAAATCCAAAGTTACAGTGACTGAAATGTGAAGTTCTCAGTTGTAGTAATGTCTGGGTTAAAACTTCAGCGACTTTGAAGTTACCACTTGCTTGAGAGGAGTAAACTGGGAAGACAGTTGATGTTTCTGCTATTATAAAGGTGGGGCCCTTTTCAATAAGCCCCCCACAAGGATTGCTCTGCATAGATTAATATGAAGTGATTGTAGTATTTCTTGTTTAAATAATTTGGATGTAGATTTGGAACTGTAGCTCTGAGGCAACCAAGAGAATGGAGCATCCACTACCCCCACCCACACATATACATAATCCCACTGGAATATTGAGGACGTGGGGCTCATTAACTCAGTTAAGTGTGAGTGATGTAATATAAGTAATAACACTGACTTACATTTGCTGTTGCCAAATACGTCTCCAACATAACATCCCCATTAGAATCTAGTCAGTCAGGAGAGTGGAGTTTAGTTTTAAAGGGCCAAATATTATCCTAAACTATAATCTACACACCCTGCCACCTCTCATTTGACTAACTTCTGAAGTTTGGAGATACACAGTCATGAGACAGGAAAATACAATAGTGCATTACACATATCACATACTCAATAAAAGTTTGTTGAGTTAAATTAAATTGAACTAAACAGTGACTAAACTAATCCAGATTAAGACACTCTATCCTTTAGCAGTTCCATTTTTGTTGTTGTTGATTTTGGACTCACTTCAGAGAAAAAGAACAAAGTATCCTTTTAGAAACTTGTTTTTTTAAAAGTCCATTGGTTTCTTTCAAATCAAATGTGAAGCCTAGGGGAGTCTGAAATTATCCTTCTATTGCCTACAGCTCAACAAATGACAAATCACCTGATGAAAAATTTATCAAACCACCAAAAAGAAAAAAAAACCCTCTTTTTATTATGTTTCCTCTTTCCACATCTTTTTTCCTCACTGCAACGTATCATTTCTAGTCTTTATGGAAAAGATGTTTTTCTTTTGAGAAAATGTTGGTAGTTTTGGCTCCAATCTTAAGCAGCACTTAATATTTTCAGCATGGAGCACTTAATGTTTTCTAAGAAAATTATCTTAAAGGGATCAAAATGTAGTAGCCAACATTGCTGGAATTCATGCTGTCCTGCAGGATAAGAAATGAGGCTATGAGCCTCAGTTTCCCCATCTGTAAAAAGAAACATTTCGGCTAAGATCCGTTGAAGCCTTAGCATTCAGCGGAGTTCATTCAAGATCATGAAACCTCAAAATGTTGATGTTCAAAGGCCGTCCCCAGGAAAAGAATCCACAGGAAATGCCACTTGGTATCCAGGGCCACTGCACTCCTAAAAGGGAATTTGTTGGGGTATTGTTTATTATTGGAAAGAAGACTGTGGGACTTGAGAAATCTCAGAAATCTTAGGTCATATCTACACACACAGTTTTTTTGTGTGTTGGTCTTTTTAAAAATTGCAGAATAGGGCCTTTTGTTAGTATGGTTTTTGTGTACTGCCGTTAGTCTACTATGTAATAGCAAATCTATGGTTTGACTGAAATACTCACTTTTCAACTGATTAGGTGACATTATGTGGACATAACCTTAGACCTGGCTAATTTAGATTTGCTTCATGCAAACAACTGAACTTTTTAGCTTATCCTTCCACTTTATCATGTAAAAATCTTAGACTGCCGGAGTTGGAATGTACCACAGAGATTTACACCAATCTCATCATTTCCTAGTTGAGGAAACTGTCAAGAAAGAGAAATAGAACTTAAGTTTTCTTTCACACTAGTTTTATACTTGATTTTGTAGATGATTCTGGCAACACGCTTTAGGTTTATGTGGATATAATAGTGGGAAATTCTTATATCCTCGAAACTGTCATTTAAAAAAAAAATAAACATCCTGGCTTTGAAAAAAAATTAAACCCACCACAGTGAGCTATTTTAGTTGAAACTTACTAACATTTAATTCTAACAATTGAGTCTGTCTATCCATCTGTCTGTCCATCTATTGATCTAACTATCTAAACCACACTTTGAAGATTAAATGAGATCACATATTTAAGGCATCTAGCTGGTAAATAGTAGGCACTCAATACATGTGAGTTTCCTCTTCCCTGCAGCCACCCATGCTCGCCCTGTCATGCACAAATGAGTGTGTTTCTTCACAACCCCCAGTTGAAAACACAGAGATCTTTTAGTTCTGAGCATTATCACAAAGACAGCAGAAAATGTTTAGGGGAACGCTTCAATGGCAACAGGCAGAGAAATGCACTTGTAAATGGATCCTATTTCTCAGATATCTTGGGGCTTCATTTTATCTTTTGTTAATGTGCAGTGATTGTGGTTTGAACAAAATTTAGCATATGATTTTTGATTCATGTGAAGCACAATAGTTAAAGAGTCTTAAAATTATCGAGGTATATTATATAATTCTATTTGCTCAAACACTGATTTTTACTATGCTGTAGCGATTCCTCCTTTCTTATTTCTAAAGTAGTTAAACCGTAGCCCAAACCTGTTTTCTTATAGCCAGTTAAAAACTTTTTTCCTTCCTCATTATAGGGTAGATTTGTGAATTAAGGAGTTTGAAGTGGGGAAGGAGGCAAGCTGTGGCACTGGATAACATCACCCTCTCCCTCTTCAAAGTTTAGCTCCTTCAATTTGCATACAGTAAGCAGGAAGCAAGAAGGGAAGGAAGTAACTACATTATAGTGTTCTATGAGGTTGACTGTCCATACCCTCCCATCATCTTCAGTCATTTTTAAAATACTGACTGCTGACTGTGGGGTAGGAGTTATGGTAGTGGTTGTTGGTAACAGGTTCAGTTATGTACTTTCTGATACAGCTGATTACAATTGTCAGAAGCTCATTGGTGGCCATCTCTGGACTGGGCACTTTGCACTATTACCCTGAACTTTGAATCATAACTGTAATTCTGGACAACAGAAAAGTCCCTCCTACTCAACATCTATTATATCAGCCTAGTAATTCCTGAGACAAATTTATATTTATAAGTATACCTTGTGTGTTTGTAGCGAATTGCCTGTAGGATAAAACGATGTAACTGAGAACCTTTGATGAGACTGTCACTGAGGACCACACTGCATAAGGAAGTGAAGTACAAGGTATGGATGTTCATTAGGTTTCCCGAACAGAGCACTTCTTATAGCTCTTAAGCTTTGATTCTCAATCTCTCTCTCTCTCTCTCTCTCTCTTTCTCACTCTCTCTCTCTCTCTCTTTCACAGACACACATACAGTCCAATACTGTTCTTTCCTGGCTTTTCCCTTCTCGGGAAATGATGCCACTGTGCATTGTGAACTGCCACAGCTACAGGCTTTTAGAGACATAGGATAACAACAAGGTCATGGAACTGAAAGATTCTTGGGACCATATTTGACAACTGGCCACTCTTTCCATGATTTTGGTTGCTTAAACTAAGTCACTTAACTATCATAGACAAGAAAGTCCTAACATGGGGAATAATTTATGCCATCTCTTATCTTTGAATACATATTTGCACAAGAAGTTCCTAAATGGAATAATATGTGACATCTCTTATCTTTGAATAGGTATTTACATTTTGTAGTCAAAAAAGAGAGTAGAGGCATCAAATCCAGAACAGTGCTAAGTATCCTGTGATGACAAAATGTTACATATAGGCTCAAAGCAGCTACTGATTAAGGAAATTTTATGTTGATTTATTTTGGTAGAGCTAAACATTAAAAGAAAGTGTGTATTTAAGCGAGTTTGAACCTAGAACTCACATTAATGTGTCCTTCTCTCTAGAATCAGATTGAATTCAATTTGAATCAGCATATATTTACTAATGCCTACCGTGTGCAACACGTTGTTCTTATATCTAGGGGAAAAAGTTAATGGACTTAAAGGATCACTTTATAGACTGTCTTTTTTGATTATCTGAAAGAAATATATTTTTGTTACAACTCAGTTACAGAAAGATAAGGTTTGTATGATAGATCTATAAACCTATTTCTTCTAGCAATATTTTCCAAAGTCTCAAGGCAATAATATTTTATTCCTACCCAGCTGGAAAAATGTTAAATCACTCACTCAGCAATTGTAATAATAGACTTAATTTCACAAAGTTTGAGCTATCTTAACTTTGTCAAGGCTTGGATTCTTGATATTAGTCTTTCAAATGAAAGCAACAAATGTTTGTGTCATTTTTCTTAAAATTAGACCTCTAGATTCTGCCAATTCTTCAAAAGTGGAGTTGAAGGTGATAAAAGATGTTTGAACTGTCCAAATTTACTATACAATTTGTCTTTAAAACCTGGTCCAGAGCACACAGTTGAGATGCAGCAGATCAGTCTCAATGACTCTTCCAGTCACTTTATATCCATGGTCGTTGGATGATCTCTAGGGATGTGGAAACAGTTTGTCTTTGATGACTACCCACTATCGTCTTTGTTATGCCTTTTCTGGATACGTGTCTCTGGGGTGTCTTACAGTTGTACTGCATTCTGGCTGCTAAAATCAGGTGTGATAACGCAAGCTAAATATTATCTCAGTGTTACTCTTTTTTCCGCTTTTTGTTCTTCCTCCCTTCACTTATCCCTCTACAAGCACGTCAAACATCTTATTCTTTCTTGCTGATGATTCCAGTTAGATAGAGGGAGGGACTTGGTTCAATTATCTTGAGTTTTGAATGACCACTAGCCAACCTAGTGTATTCTTCTCCCAGGAGCATGTATATTTACAAGTCAATTTTTCTTTAACCTAAGAAGTGGAAGCTCAATGGTGGGGTCTCATGCAATAGAATAAGAAAAGCTTTAAACGTAACTCTGAGGGAAGAGCTATATTTCATTGTCATTTGCCCCTTGCCATTTTTCTTACCTTCGTGAAGTGTTTCTATCTTATATGTTTTCCTAAACAACTTTAGAACGCACACACAAAGTATGCATGCATTCAAATTCTTAAATTCTTACAGAGATCATAAATTTGTCTGGTGTCAAGAACTGTTAAGGGGCTGAAATTTTACCCTACTTGCAAGCTAAGTTAGCCTGCCACCATTTCACATATGTGAACAGAGGACACAAGACTCTTGGATAAGAGACAGAGGACAGTTTATTACCAACAGCAACAACACAGCCATCAGCTCCCTGAGCCCTAATTCCCATAGGATGAGTCAAAGAGGGCTGATGATACCCAAATATGTAATAGGTTGTGTTTCAGGAGAGGAATCTGTACATAGAATACCTGAATTTTTCATATTAAGAAGTCTATATACATGCCCTTTGCTCTGGAAGGAAACATTGTCTTTTACACTAAGCTCATGGCTCAACCAAACAAATTCCCCTCTCCTGCCTTTTTCTTTTTTCTCCACCAAAAGTTTTATATCAAGTGGCAGGAGCATCATTACTTCTATTTCAAACTTCAGGGACCCCTTGACTCTGCAACCACAGATATATTGCATTCTAGACACGGTTGCAAAGTTTGCACTCGCTGGGTGATACAGACATTAACCTTCTTTGAGGATCCGTCTTACTCAGGGGAGTCTGGTGGTCATTATCAAGAAAATGTCTTAAGGTTTTGCCCAGTTTGTTACCTTCAACAGCATCGTAAGTCCAACCAGGGCAATAAAAACCCAAGTACTCATCAACACCTCATCTATGGTTTCAACTGGGAGTTTGTCCTGGAGAAGTCTCCCTGAGAAGGCTAAAGTTTCCTTGTTTCGTTCAGTACTTATTACAAGAAACTCTAAGACCTTTCCTGTCATCTCCAAGCAGATTTAGAATGGGTGTGATAGGTGGGTGTGAGCCATAAGATGGGCTGACTCTTACTATTCTTTCTTAAGAAGTATTATGAAGCCTGCCCTTCGTCTCCTAAGTATATCAGGTCAAAGTTTTATAGGTGTACCTGGTTTCTACCCAGATGGTCAAAAATTTCCTTCCTTTTATACTTAATGTAAGTTGTGTCTCTGTAACTCTTGTCTGAAAGGGGATATACCCAGGATGAATCTTGATGCCATTTGTTCCCACTTGAAGGGCCTGATGCTGACTGGCAGAATGGAAAGGAAGTCTTCTCTACCTCAGGGAGTGCTAGCAAAACCAGGACAGCATTTGGACAGCATTTGGGCAGCTTTCTTTGAATCTACTTTCTGGTATTTAGCCTTCAACCACCTTCCAAATGCCTCCTCATTAGTAGGCAATAAAGAGGAGAAACATTTATTGCCTGGCGCACTCTACTATGTGGACAAAATATTCACCACTGATTTTTATGAACTTCCTTTAGATCACTTTAACTGGCCTGTGAGGCCTTCATTCTTTCTCTCCCATAAAGCCATGTCTCTTTCAGCATCATCTCATCCTCATCTATGAAACTGTCAAACACTGTGAATAGTCTGAGATTTTACCCTACTTGCAAGCTAACAAGTTAGGCCACTACAGTTTCATTGATGCTGGTAGAAGACA
The DNA here is from genome assembly GCF_000951045.1 of Mandrillus leucophaeus. Lineage (NCBI taxonomy): Eukaryota > Metazoa > Chordata > Mammalia > Primates > Cercopithecidae > Mandrillus > Mandrillus leucophaeus. Next base: position 1,773,845 of record NW_012104932.1, on the reverse strand, counting down.
CAAGACTCCTAAATCAGAGACAAAGAACAATTTATTATTTGCAGCAAGAAGTAGGCAGAGAGTCCACGTTTTCGTGTCAGTTCCTTGAGGTCCAATTTGCATAGGGTGATATGAAGAGGGCCAGATGATACCTGCACACATAGTGGTTTGCGTTACAGGAGAGACATTCTGAGACATTCTGAGATTACTGGAATAGAATATTTTATAATGGTCAATAAGCATACCTGTTCTTTTATCCAGGGGGATATGCCATTTTCAGCTTCCAAAGCTATAAGCAAACCTACTTTTTGCTCTAGAGAGAGATACAATCTCTATATTCAAAGTCTGTTTCTGATAGAAACTTCCTTGAAAACATGATCTAGAACAAAGGTCAACAATTCTCTTTCAAGATGTACAGAAATATAATAGACCCCTGGAGAACTGTTTCCCTACATCTGGGATTACAGGCAGCCCTTATTTCATGATTATAAGGGACCCATTGAAAACAATAACACAAGAAAGCCAGCCTGGGAAATATTAATGAGAGTTTTGGTTTCTTTTCTGAGAGTTGGAAAGTACATTTCAAGGAACAATGTATTTAGCAGTATATCAAATGTTATATGAAGATATATCAAATGTTATATTAAGATTACAGGTTTATAGAAAATACGCACTGAGATTTCTTCTGCAAGTTTTCGCATGATACATTCTCATGACTTGTCACTCTTCGTAATAAGGAAGACAAGATCATAGTATTTTAGTGAATGAGCCTGGACTCAACTCATTTCATTGTATTCCTTAGATTGCAAAAAGCCATTGAACTTTATAGCAAAAGTGGATTCAGTGGATATTTTGCATTGCAACTATTGAACTGTGTCTGCAAGGCAGTGGTGCCAATCTGAAAACTTTATTTTTCTGTTTAGGAACATGATAGGATTTTATCTAACTAATAAAAAGAAGCATCACCTTTCTCTTCATCCTGAGACCTCTAATATGTACATGTTTTCATTGAAATGCATCTTCCCAATAGCTAAAATAATTGCACAAGATTTGGGTAATGGCTAAGTGTGAAACAACTGTTTGTTTGACAAATAGGTAGATTTCATGTCTACTGCAGTTACATTGATTATAGGGAATTTTCCACCACTGGGATAAACTGAGTTAGTCTTAAGTACTAATTAGCTTTGGATCGTTCATATTTTGGCACTCCTAGTTACTGTGTAAATTTGGGCAGAGTATGTAACCCCTGAACCTTAGTTTTTCACTCTATAGAATTGGGGGATAGAAAATTCTTTTATCAGCAAACTTATAAGGACTACTGGGATAAAATCAAAGTGTCTAAAAAGCTTTGTAGAATGCATGGTACGTGATAAGGTCTCAACAAAAGTCTGTCCCTTCTCTCTTATGTGATTTGACTATATATGGATAGAAAGCCCTCATTCTTTATTGTCATGTTTTTCATTGGTGCACAAACTCTTCACTAATCGAGGAACGGAAATTAATCTTCCCTGAAGGACTTTGCCTTCTTACACCAGAGAACCAACTCCTCCGCCCACTTATTTGATATACCATTGTTTATCATGACCCCTAGGATTGCAGCCATGTTGAATAATGAAGACTCACTATATAAACACAGACAAGTCCTGAGAAGTGATTCCATGTGAGAGCTTCTGACAGAGGGGAGTGTGTTAAAAAGCTAAAGAACAGATTTGCAAAGCCTAAAATCCTTAGAATCTCAGCTTCAAATCCTGGCAGGATTGAATTAGCTTTTTTTCTTTTTTCCTCTGGAGTAGTTAAACTTAGTTTCATGTGTTTTGTCTGAGTACTGCGTGTGGGAGTGGGAATCTATATCATTCAGATGGAAGCTTTCATCTGTTTCAAGCCTGTATGTATATTAAAACAGCCATGAAATTTTATATGTGCTAAAATCCTAAAAATATCAGCAGAGACCTTAAGAGAATCAGACAGTGGGTTGAAGAAAGATTTAATATTCAGTATTTCTCATTTCTATTTTTTTGTTGCATTCTTTTTATAAAAAGTTGAGTTGACAGGAGCTTGAAGAATGTACTTTGAAAGCCAAGCAATTGTCTAGTTAATGCATTCTATTAAGACGACAATTGCAAACAGTTTAAAATAAAACAAAACCACCACCTATTTTTCAACAGCAGGGTTTTAGGACCCAAGTTGTTCAAATGAGAGTCTTAAATTTTCTTTTTATTTAGCTTAAAAAAAACAGCTCCGGTAGTGTTGCCAACATAATCTTAAATTCCCTTAGTTTGAGCATACAGAGAACAAGAGGAGAAAGTACAGATGCCTCAGAGGGACAAATTGCATCAGTGGATGGGAGTCTATCCTGAAAATGGGTATTCCTGCCTCTTAAATTGAGGTCATAGTTTCTTGTTCTCAGAGTTCTGTATCATTTCTTTTTAAAATAATTTATCAAGTTCAGCATGCATGGTTTGCTAAACAGCAATGTGTCTGTCCATCTCCTAAAGCAATAAAGATTGCTTTATTAAGTAGAACCGAATGCATATCCACACCAGAACAGGATTCCAGGAGGCTGGAGAGGACATTCTGGAGCCATCTTCAGACTAGTCTTGGGCTTCCAAGCCAATGTCCCAATGGGTAAGGAACTGTAGATGTGTTACTGAGTTCACTTACACCTTCACTCCATGACCCTGAGGACAACACACAGTCATTGCACTCAACCCTAGACCCCATATCTTCTCCTTCTACCCACTTCTCCACATGAAAGTCAGAGGTAGTCATATGAGTGCCTTTTTTGGTAAATGTCATGGTTTTTCACTTCACTGAGTAAGCATGAAAATTTCTCTCGAAATATTTGAATCACTTCATTTATAGTCAAAAACACTTTCTCAAAATGAACATTGTAAAGCCAACCAATTTGACTACACATCTGGGTTTGAACCCAAGAGAGGCAGAAACACTATAGTTAATCAAACTAATTTGTATTGCTATTCTTATCTGGTGGTCTCACTTTGAGGAAACCACAAATATGTCATTTGGGAGGTGTCAGCTTTAGGGGTGGGGCTGAGTTGGGGGTGTTGGTCCTTTGACAGTAATGGCTGTATAAAACACAACATAAAATTGTGAAAAAACATTTGTAGTGAACTTTTAAAAAACACATTTACTTTGTAGAGCAGTAGTTTTGAATTATGACAATTTGGAAGGAATGATGCAGTATGACATGATGCAACCAACAAATCTCTGAATTTAAGGAAAACTGACCCCCCAGTCCCACCTCTGCTATTATTCAGTTTTGTTGGGTTGGGCAAGTCACATACTAACATGGTATCAATCCCTTCTTTATAAAATAAGAAATTGGTTTAGCTCAGAGTTCCCCAAATTTATACTTCAGACCTGTGAAGTTGTCTGCAAAAGTAAAATCAATTTTATGATAAAATAAATTGAGAAATACTGCATACTATGCTGTTCAAATGTACACTGACATTGATGTCTGTGAAATGTTCTACAGTTAAAGACATGGTTTAACTTTCTTTTCTTTTCCCTTTTTTTTTTTTGTAGGGACATGGTGTCACTTGAGTTGCTATGTTGCTCAGGCTGGTGTCAAACTCTTGAGCTCAAGCGACCTTCCCACCTCTGCCTCCAAAAATGCTGGGATTACAGGTGTGAGCCACTATGCCTGACCTTTAGTACAGTATTTTCCAAAAAATTTTTTTCTAGTGACATATCTTAATATCTCTTAAGAATAGACTATCACAGATATCTTTTGGAAACTCCGGGTTCAATGATCTCTAAGACCCTTTCCAGTTAGCATTCAGTTATACTAGTTACTCTGTTTTTGTTATTTATTTTATTTTGTCAATAAGAGAGATTTTTTTGTTGATTTTTGGTAATTTCTCAGATGAAATAATTTAGCTGCCTGGGGATTCATTAGAATGAATCATTGGTCCTTCTGCTTCATTTAAGGTACTTTCCAGTTTAAAGTTTATGATGCTAAGATTCTAATTTGAGATCAGAGACAATTCTTCTTAGAAGAAAAATTAATTATATATTTTACCTTTTAGAAAACCTTATATTGCTTCATATTCTTATTAACCTGCAAAACTTTTTTTCCAAATTCTCATTTTAAAACAATAATAGATTTATCTATAAGCAACAGAGACATTTGTACCCTCGTGGCTAGTAGTTTTAATTTTTCAGAAAAATCATGTTATTCATTACATAGTATCTGTAACTAAATGTTAAGCTATGGATTAGTATAAGTTTACACAGGCATTAAAATTTGTGATTATTCCTTAGGACATTACATAGGAGTATATGTGTTGTTGATTTTGTTATTAAAATACTTTCTTTCATTAACGATCTACATCTTCTGTTCAGAAAACTGAAAAGGAAAGAGTACATGACCACATCTTTAAATAGATGTTCAAGTTCATTATAAAGATTATTTTCTATTGAAAAATATTACAACCTCATCACCTGCAGACTATTTCTTTCATCAAAGTGGCTCAAGATGTGTTGTATTTTGATGAAAAAAAAAAAGCTTCCAATGGCTACAACATCAAAAAAGAAATACTGTGTGTTTTATTTACCGTGAAAAAGGTAGTGAAAGTTTCCCCAGTTTCTTACTCTGTAATTGGTCACTCTTTCTGCAGAGAGATATTGAGGATGGTAAAATACTCCCAGTACCCACAAGGTGGCATGGCCTTCTTATTCAATCTTGTTTCATTTATTATTTCTGCTTTATCTGCTACTATATTTTAGATTCTACTCTTTTATTAAAGTTTTGAATTTCACTTTATGCTTTTATTTTTCTTCACTTGCAGCCAATGGACAGCACTGGAATTTCTAGACAGAAATATATTTTTTAAAGAAATATTAAAGTAAAACTCCTCTACATCTTCTATTGTTTCAGTCCACTTTGGAGCTGACTTTAAATTATTTGACTGTGTATGAAGCCTTGTGATTACATACTGCCTAATAAATACTAGGTATTCAAAAAATATTTGCTGTGGAATTTCATGAGTTGTCCTACTGAAAAAAAAAGTATTAAAATACTCATTTTTTCCAGAACGATTTATTGATACTTTATATCCTTCCACTTGCTAGTGAAAAAGCTCTGCCTCTTTTGTTCAGGAAGTATTGTTCTTGTATGGTATTATAAAAATATGTCATGAATTAGGGTAAAATTTCCATCCTATCTCAATTATAAAAAAGGCACGGTTAATTCAGTTCAGTCCTTTACTCAGTAAACATTTGTGAACCCTCTCTCTGCACCCAGCACTGTGCCAAGTGCTGAAGAAAACATAAGAATGAGTAGAACATAGATAAGGGAACAAGCATGTAATTGCAAGAGCATAATCATCACTCACCCATTCATTCATTCATTCAACAAATATTTATTGAGTGTTTACTGTGTATCAGGTGTTATAAGAAGGTAAATGGTAAATAAAATAGCCAAAAATCTTACACTAGAGTAGACAGACGATAATCTAGATAAATAAGATAAACATGTAAAATGAGTGAACTCTATAGTATGTTCAATAATGATACATGCTAAGGAGAAAACATAAAGCAGAGAGAGGAGAGAAGCCTCTTGGGCCATAAGAGAGGATTAGGTTGGCTATATTTTTATTTTGGGTCATGGGAGAAGGTCTCTGTCTCTCTCTGCAAAAACACCTGAAGAAGTTACAGAAGTGAACCGTGGTTGTCTGGAGGGAAGAACACTCTAGGCGGCAGAGACACTAAGTACGAAGGCTCCCAGTGGGACTGGGTCACTGTTTCATACTCTGTTGGGGTTGCTATAACAAAATGCCATCAAATAGGTGGCTTATAAACAACAGAAATGTGTTTCTTATAGTTCTAGAGGCTGGGAAGTCCAAGATCAAGGCAGAGTCTCTGTCTGGTGAGGGCCCCCTTTCTGTGTCACAGACTGTACCTTCTCACTGTGTCCTCACATGGTAGAAGGGATGAGACCCTCTCTGGGGTCTCTTTTATAAGCCACTAATTTCACTTATGAAGGCTCTGCCCTCACGGCCTAATCACCTCCCAAGGGCCCCATCTCCAAATACCATCACTTTAGGGGTTGGAATTTTAGCATATGAGTTATGAGGTGGGTATAAACATTCAGACCACAGCACTCATTTAATGTGTGCTACTCCAGAGTCCTACATAAAATGAGATGGGAGCAAAGGAGAGTGAGGGGCTCCTTGAGGAAAGCGAAAGAGGATTCAGCTGAGGAAGAGAAATTTAACCCACACCCAGTGGACACAGGTGCTCCTGGTGGAGCAAAGCCATAGAGGCTTGAAGGCCAAAGATGTGGCTGTGTGGGAAGTAAGAAGAAAATGAGGCTGTAAATGGGATCAACATATAACAGTCTTGTATGCACAATCCTATTTTATATCCACTTGAGAGGAAAAACAGTGATTTTCCCAGATTAATTTTGAGGGAAAAAAATTTAGGTAAATCGTAAAATGAACAGACAATATATGTGCAGGGTAATATTAACTTATTCGAATCTGTTTTCCCCTCCAAAAAAATCTGTATTCCTTCTCAGTGGGATTACAAAATTTTGACTTCAGTATGTATAAGCGGACAGATAGTAAAAGTTTTGAGCATCCTGTATTTTCTAGATACCAGTTCTGCTTTATGATAAGGCCCCCGGACGCAGTGTCTACCTTGCAATGCACTAAATTTTAGATATCTGAGATCTGTACAATGGATAGCATAAGTCTCTTTTATGAGAGATTTCACCAGAGGAAGAACTCAAGTGATTCTATCTGATGGCTTTTTCTAGGCTTTAAACCTTTAGTGGGGGTCAGATAAGGAGATGGGAAAATATCCCTTGCTTGTTTTGGAGAAAACTTAATCTGACACTTTAAATGTTAACTACTTAGGGGCTAAATGAATGTATACATCTGCTGCTGCCACCGTTATGGTTCTTAGTTTTTGGGTGTTGTTTTCTTAAGGCAATATGGTGGATTTAAATTTCAGGCTCCCACTTCAGGTGTGCAAACTACCATTTATTATTCTAAAATTCAACTTAATTTCTATTTTCAGATATCAGTTCACTGGCATGTTAGGAAACTTAGTTCCCCGACTTTTACTGGGACCCTTGCTTCATTGAGATTGTGGCGCTCAATAGTTGTAATTAAGGCCAAGATATCAGTTGAGGTGGGGTCTGCTCCACACAGACAGACACAGGGGAACTGTCAACCCTCTGTCCACAGGGCACCTCCAGGCCTGTGGCCCCCCTGCTAGTTCTGTGACAACTTTGCGAGCAGGAACTTGCTGTTTCCTGGCATGCTAGGGCCAAGGGAATCCTTGCAAGGCCACGCTTTGTCCCATGCAAATGAATGCTAATTCCCTGACTGGGTTCATGTTCTCACTACTGGGATTAGCCATTATTTCTTCAGGGTCCACTTGTCTTCTTTGCTGTCCTCCCCAGAAGCCAGAAGAAAGTGTTTTGAGGTCTAGAAGGGAAATCCCTCTGCCTTTGTGTCTTCCCTACTAGCTGACCTGTAACTTAATGATCATCATTCTCCTAAGTGTTGGGCTCTTGAAAACCAAGTATATGAAGATCAGAGGATATTTTCTGGCCTCACATAGACCTGTTGTGATTTTCTGTGCTAAGCAGGGAAGGGAAGAAGGGAAACACTAAAAAGAAGTAAAAAAGTATTATTTTACAAATATCCTACCCTATTCATAATCTCATACACATACAGGCTGTGTACATATATAGATGTATATATTCGTATATGTGTGTCACTGTAACTAAGGCATTTATTCACATGTATGTTCACGTGTTTTTGTGGGAAGGCAAAGTTACTGATCTCTGCTGGGCAATCTTAGGCAACTCCTTTAACATCTTACAGTGTTCATTTTCTAACATATAAGTGGTGAACACTAAGGCCTTCAACTCCTAACTGGAAGCTTGTTGTAAGGATTAAGTGAGGTAATTGTGGGGACATGGTCGATCACTAGGCATGTGATATGATTTGGTTCTGTCCCCACCCAAATCTCATCTTGAATTGTAGTTCCCGTAATCCCTATGTGTCGTGGGAGGAACACAGTGGGAGGTTATTTAGTCATGGAGACAGTTACCCTCATGCTGTTTTCATGACAGTGAGTGGGATCTGATGGTTTTATAAGGGGATTTTCCCCCTTTTGCTTAGCACTTTACCTTCCTGCCATCATGTGAAGAAGGACGTGTTTGCTTCCCCTTCAGCCATGATTCTAAGTTTTCTGTGGCCTCCCCAGCCCTGTGAAAACTGTGAGTCAATTAAATCGCTTTCCTTTATAAATTACCCAGTCTCAGTCAGTCCTTTAAAACAGCATGAGAATGGACTAATACAGCATGTATACACACACATACAGCTCCAAGAACACACTTCCGTTTTTAGTTCAAACACTGTGTTTTGAATTTCAAGTGACCCTATGTTTTCAAAAGCACTAAATTTAGTGACAAAACAAAATTAGTGAACTTCTTAGATAGAATATTAGTTTATATTCTCTTTCTTAGGATGGGTAGGACATTTCACTATCCTTGCAGATCCTCCTCTTTGTCCCAAACTGTAAATCTCTTCCATTCTGTCCGTTTCCTTCTTAACACAAGTGGCAACTTCACAAAGACATTATTTTGTCCACATCTCTGAGAATGCTGTGGCATGTTCAGAGCTGAAGTATGGGATGATGTATGGATTAGGGGAGAAGTAGAAGCCAGAGGTTTGCATCTGCCTTAGGACAGCATAGTCCTAAGTTCCAAGCCAGCTTCCATTTCTGTTCCTCAAATGATGGGACTGTGGGAGGCAAAGCCCAGGACATCTGAATGGATGACCTCACATGGGGCAACAGGAGAGGATCTGGCTTTCCAGGCATGCCAACTGCTGCTCCCCTTCCTGGCCCTTCCCGTCTACACTGCTGTCACCCCCCAACAGGTTTGCACACATACACACACACATCAGTTGAGTCCTGTGACCCAGAACAAACAGATGAAGGTTTTCAGATTGTATTAGCCCCCACACTTACGAATATGGCACATTTTAATTCCCATCTTCTTTCTTTCTTTCTTTCTTTTTTTTTCTGATTCTACTTAGCTATTTCTTCCTCACTCCATTTCTCTAAGAAAGATGAGTGTCCGGTATAGTTTGGAGTTTATTTGGGTTCTTTGTTACATAGAAAAATAATAACTATCACTTACTGAACACTTACTATTTGCCTGGCATTATGCTGAGCACTTTACATTCATTATGTCACTTAATCCCCCAACAAATCTATGAGGTGAGAAGTACTATTTCTTTATTACACTCACAGACAAGCAAACTGAAATTTAGCAAGAGCTAAGTGACTTGCCCCTAGGTCACATAGTAAGTGGCAAAACTAAGATATGAACCCAGGCAGTCTGGCTCTAGAGCTTATGCCTTAAGCATGACATATGGGTAAGGAAACTGAGGCACAGAAGGATTCCAGGTACTCATTCTAAGTTCCAAAGTGAAAAAGTATTTTTGTCCTGACAGCCAATCCAGTATTCCATTCCATTGTCTTTGGTCAAGTTCCAATGCCAAGTGGAAGAAAGAGCTTCATTTGGGAGCATTGCTTGCACAAGCCCTGTCCATCAGATCTTAGAGCCCTGGTTTCTTGAGGATGAAGCAGAACCTGTTGCAAGCTTTCCCTGATCAGGTGCCTCAACTCCTTTTCTACATGTTGGCAGAGGTGGCTCCAGGACCACAAACTGAAGCATTTGGGAGGAATAACTTTAAGAAATATATAAATACAAAATTAGATGTATTTATTTATTTAGAATGAGACATGAAATCACATTGAGTGACAAATGTCAGAAAGCTAACAAGTACACAAACATCCTAAAATCTACAGGAATCATAATTTTTTAATGAGTATAACCTTGTTAATACTTTTTTCCTCGATTTTTTTCCTATTTAATTATGAATGCTTTTTTCTATTACAATAAAAAAGTCAGCCCTTTCCTTAGGATGGTTGATTGATTTTTATTTAATTGATAGTTGAAATGTACAAAACATTGGCAACTTTATACACAGACATGCTTGCTTTGGGTAGTGTTTTTGCTGTATCAACACCAGAATTCTGACAATTTCTATTTCACAAAATTTATATTCAAAAAAGAAAAAATGTGTAGTGTATTTGTAGTTGCATACACAACATTATCAAGTGTTACATACACAACATTATCAAGTATTGTATTAGTCTGTTTTCACGCTGCTGATAAAGGCATACCTGAGACTGGGAAGAAAAAGAGGTTTAATGGACTTACAGTTCCACATGGCTGAGGAGGCCCCACAATCATGGTGGAAGACAAGGAGGGGCAAGTCACATCTTACATGGATGGCAGCAGGCAAAGAGAGAACTTGGGCAGGGAAACTCCACTTTGTAAAGCCATCAAATCTTGTGAGAGTTATTCACTATCATGAGAATGGCACAGAAAAGCCCTGCCCCCATGATTCAATTACCTCCCCTCGGGTTCCTCCTACAACTCATGGGAATTCAAGATGGGATTTGGGTGGGGACACAGCCAAACCACATCAAGAATATTCCTGACAGAAGAGAACTTCTATTATGACTAAGAATTAAGGAAAACTCAATTCTTTACTTATACATATACATGTTACAGAAGATTTATTCTCACATTAACTTGTGATTCCATCAATTTCAAACCTGGGCTGTTCTCTCTTGCCCACATACTTTCAGTGCTGGGTTTCATGGCACCTGTTCCTATCACAATAGAACCTCTGACCTGTACCTCATGGCACGACACCAGGAGAGTCAGCACAGTGGGCAGGAACTGAAACTCAACACTATACTGAAATGGCTAGCAATGTCCCAACTACACATGAATGTGACTTCAAACCACATCAACATGTCCCACTGAAGCAAAAAAATGTGCACCTCCATCCAACCTCCCCTTGGAAGATTCAAGAAACATCCACGGCCACACCAACATCATTGGAATGGGGAAAAGTGGAACAGAAAGTTGGAGGAAAGAGGGAGAACTTACTTTTTTCTTTTTCTTTTCTTTTCTTTTTTTTTTTTTTTGACAAGATGTGACTCTGTTGCCCGGGCTGGAGTGCAGTGGTGCAATCTCTGCTCACTGCAAACTCCAGGCTCAAGCAATCCTACCATTTCAGTCTCCCAAGTAGCTAGAACTGCAGGCATTCACCATCACACCCGGCTAGTTTTTGTATTTCTTTTTTTTTTTTTTTTTTTGACAGAAGCGGGATTTTGCCGTATTGCTGAAGCTGGTCTCAAACTCCTCGCCTCCAGCGATCCTCCTGCCTTGGCCTCCCAAAGTGTTGGGATTACAGGTGTGAGCCACCATGCCCTGCCAAGATATCTTTCTAAACCAAAAATATATATGCTTAGTATCTTATTTTTTAAAAAAATACCTCATGGCACATATTTCTGGACCCACTCTCAGAGTTTTGGGTAGAAAGAAACTATGCGAGTGAAGGACCCTGGAGCTTAAACTTCATGAGCTTTGTTGGGCAAAGGAAGTCTTTCTAACCATTGTGATATTTTTTTTCTTCATGTGCAAAGGGAATGAGTATACTTCCCTTTTGGACCATATTTAAGGAGCGTTTTTCTCAGACTTCTTTGTAATAAAACCTTGACTGCTTAAGATTTATTTGTACTTGGTTCATCATTAGCTGTAGAGGCATCTTTGGCGTACCCATCTTTTTTTGGACATACGGTCATGAGAATTCAATTTAAAAAATCACAAGACCTTGAATATTCCCAATTTATCTCTGTGACACTAAGCTTTAAAGAGAGCAGAGGCAGAGTTGGAACTTGGCTAACAAATGACCACAGCTATGGTTGTAATACTAGTCAATTATGACATAAAAAATACAATGAGTCACAGTGGGACACCAACCTAACTTACTGAAAGTAAAAAAAAAAAAAATGTTAACCAGTTGTTTTGTTTTCCCATATAAACAACTGGTTTAATTTTCACATTAGATAAATTCATAAATTTCCTCATATGTAAAATGAACAAAGTCCTGCCTCCTAAATTGGACAGAAACCATGTTTATTTTGCTTACTCTCATGTCCCCAGTTTCCAGAGTGTTAACAACTATGTGGTAGTTAATATATAAATATTTGGTGAAGGAATGGAATCAAAAGACATCAATTATTCAGCTTGAGTTATTTCTATGCCACAAACAAATACACATTGCCTATGGCTGCCATAACAAATTATCACAATTTAGTGACTTAAAGCATTATACATTTACTATCTTACAATTCTGAAGGCCAGAAGTCTGAAATGAGTTTTATGAAGCCAAAACAGAGCCATCAGCAGGGTTTATTCCTTGTGGAGGCTCCAAGGGAAAATCTATTTCCTTGACTTTTCCAGCTTTTAGAGGTTTCCTGCTTGTCTTGGCTCAGGGCCTCCTCCTCTATCTTCAAAGCACATGGTTCTAACCCCAGATTCTTTGATCCCATCTTTATTCTTACTTTTGATAGGGAGATGGGACAAGAGATCTTGCCTCCCTCTTATAATAAGGACCCTTGTGATGACACTGGGCCCACCCCGATAATCCAGACTATTCTCCCCATCTGGAAGCCTTTAGCTTAATTCCATCTGCAAAGTCTTGTTTGCTACATAAAGTAAGATTTTCACAGGTTCTGGAGATGTGGATGTAGACATCTCTGGGGGCTATTATTCTGTCCACACAGTGTGAGAAATCACTCCCAGAATATTTGTTTTTAGGGGACAGTTACTGGAATTCATTGAATTTAGACCTTCTGATTTCTGGGCTAGTATTTTGTCATTGAGACAATACTTTTACTAAAGTCGAAGTTTTTAAGAAGCATTTTAATGTCAAGAGGGATTTACTGGACACGAAGACCACAAAGAGGTCTATATTCTCACAGAGAAGCCATATAGATTTGGGGGAAATTCACTGTCTTTATTTTAGCAATTTATAATCTGGATGAGTGGATATATCACAGATATTTGATTCTCACCACCCCTCCCCTATCAGTTTTTTCCTTATTGCCTACACAGTTCTGGGAGATACTCAATATGCTATATGAGTAAGGACTTGCTTTTCTCTGTTGCCTCTCTTCTGCCCTGTATGAGTTACACTAAAACTAACTTGGCTCAAGTGACAAGATGACGATATTTGTTTAATGGTGTTTCTCAGAGAGCAGACAACAACTGAATTACAGAGGGCATATGATAATAACTGAAAATACTTTCAAGAGAATATGAGTTGCAAATTGCCTCAATACAAATTAATAAGCAGCAGAACTCCTGTCACAGTCTAGGTGTTCAATAAATATTTGTTGAACTAATTACACATTTATAAGTGTAATTAGTGTAATATGAGGATTACTTCACCTCCATAGAGCAGCTCACTTCTGTAGATACCTTGGCCAGGATGTAACAGTGACTCTAAAGGCACAAATTCCACAGTTAAATGATGAAAAGACAAAAACAAGAAGGAAGAGGTCCTGGGATCTAACGGGGACCTTGTGGACAATGAGCATGAAGAAATTCTTTTGAGAGCTGGGGTCTCCCATTGCACACTGAAACATCATAGTGCCAGTGCCTAGGTCTGACTCAACAAAGCACCACCTCTGAGTCATCTGACCACTTCCTGGGTTTTCCCCCTTGAAGTCTTCACACCCAGGGTCTGCATGCACCCCACCCTGCAGGGGATGATCTCAACTGGGTTCATTAACTAAAGCCTTGACAGACCCTTCTGATGTAATGGTCCCTGTGAAACCCGGAGTCCCATCTCTGGAGACTGTGAGGGAAGAGGGTTTAAGCAATGACAATTAGTTGGGAATTTTCTCCTTCGTGTCATCTCTGAGAACCATCTGACCTCACAAGCAAGACTCTCTGTGATGAGAAAGGGTGGTGTGTGCCTTACAGGAAATTCGAAAATGACCTCAGGGCATTACATACATGATTAGCAAGAGGGTAAAATATAGGATTGGAATCTTGCTTCTGATTTTTAGAGTAGAAAGGAAATTGGGCTAGGGCGGGGGAAGAGAGGTCACTGAGGAAGGGTATATTTGATGATACAGCCTAAGAGAAAAAGAGCTCTCCAAAGTCTTCCTCATTCTTCCACAAATATTTATTGAGTGCTTGGGATGGAGCAAGTCACTGTTCCAGCCCTTCCTCCTCCTCATCCCTGTTTTCTCCTCCTGCCAACTCTCTTTTTGTTGTTCCCAGTTTGAATATTTTTCACACTCAGAGCTGTATAAACTTCTCTTCATCACCAGATTCTTTGATCTATGAACAATAGCAGCTCTTTGAATAGCAGAATAGGAATATCTGTTTCATAATTTCACTTTTTTTACAGACTTTGAACGTCACCATGTCAGGAAAATGTAAAGTTAAAGGGTTCCCATGGTTTGACCACACCCTGACCTCCTTTTGGTTTTCTTATTCCCTTTTCATAGTGTTTTTATTTTTTACCCAATTTGGTCACACTCTTTTGAGGCTAATTATATACTGGCCTTGCAATCTTCACAAGATTTGCACATGACAAGTTCTGATTTGCTTGTTAGTCAGTGAAGGCAATCTTCAAAATGAAGCTTCATAAATAACCAAAAGGAAGATTTTATACTCAACAGTAAAGCTAATTTATACTTACAAGGATTTTTCCATGATGCATTATACAGTGTTAGGCATAATATTTTAATCTCCTACACTTTAACACACATTTCAGCCATCCTGACTTTGATTGACCTATGGCGTCTGGATGCTTCATAATGTATTGTGGAACATACAGCACTACATCATATTATGGGCTGTAATGTGTTATTATGCAATTTCTTCAGACTCTCTCTCCTTCACCTTCTTTTTTTTCCTCTCTCTTCTTTTTTTTTGAGACATAGTCTCACTCTGTTGCCCAGGCTGGAGTGCAGTGGCGAGATCATGGCTCATGGCAGCCTCAACCTCCTGAGCCCAAGCAATCCTCCCACCTCAGCCTCCTGAGTAGCTGGAACTACAGGCACACACCACCACACCTGGCTACTTTTTTTT
>NW_012104932.1:1753311-1753969 GCF_000951045.1 Mandrillus leucophaeus | reverse complement strand
TTCTCCAGGCTCCCAAAGGACTCCCAGGTTCAAGCGATTCTCCAGGCTCCCAAAGGACTCCCAGGTTCAAGCGATTCTCCAGGCTCCCAAAGGACTCCCAGGTTCAAGCGATTCTCCTTGAGAATAAACCCCTACGTCCTAACATTTACAGCATTACAATGAAAGGAATTGCTCGTGTCTCTATTCCACCCACTGAGAAGTGAGGTTCTTGGAGGCTGGGGCCTCATCTTAGGTACCCCTGTATCTGCAGATCTTGGTTCACAGTAGGTTTTTTATAAGTTCCCTGCCTTAAATTGAACTGAACTTCTGACCTTTTCTCTGCCTAAGCTCCCAGCTTTTGGAAAGATGGAGTTGGAGAGAGAAAGAGCATGCTCCTGACTGGCCAGATTCACTGAATCAACCCCGAGGCTCCAAAGGGTGACAGATAGTACAGTCAGATCACATCGCATCTGAATTCCCAGCCAGATGTCTGGGTTCTCTAAAATTCCCTTTACCCCAGTTATTTCTTAACTTCTGAAGATCCAACAGCAACATCAAGTGAAATGGTATTTTGGAGAAATTTGTGAACTGTAAAGAGACACATAGCATTGACTTATTGTGTACCAGGTATATTAATTCATAATTAATTTCTTTTTCTTTTTCTTTTTTTTTTTTTTTT
>NW_012104932.1:1747762-1752726 GCF_000951045.1 Mandrillus leucophaeus | reverse complement strand
TTTTTTTGATAAAGACAGGGTTTCACCACGTTACCCAGACTGAACTCCTGGAATCCACCCATCCTCAGCCTCCCAGAGTGTTGGGATTACAGGTGTGAGCCACCACACCGGGTTTCTCCTTCACTTTCTTACTCATGTGTACACACACACACACATGCACGCACAAGCATCCACACACACACACACAGTTAGATGCTTATATTAAGTGGTCCCCAAACTTAAATGATATTTCTCTCTCTTCCATGACATTGCCCACTAGTTATTTTCTGTTAGCTGAACAAAGGCAATTCTGTTCATTTCTATGAGACTCTAAAGACGTGTTTACATAAGTAGCAACTCATACCAACAACCTAAATATAGAATCATTCTTCCTAGGTTTCCCTCAGCGGGTCATCATATAGTACCATCAATGATCTGACCAACAAATAACTTATTAGGAGAAAATGTGTTATCATAAACAAGGTGCACAGAGATCTGGGTTCTAGAAGTTGCTCAACTGTTAATTAGCATTGTGACCTTCAGGAACTCATTTAACCTTTCAGAACCTTTTAAACCTGTCCTATCTACTTCCTGGGTTAGGAGGATACAATAGGGTAATGTCTGTGAAAGGAGCCTAAACATGAATATCCACATGAGCAACTTTTAAAGTCAACCCTATACAACTTTGCAGAGTTGTTTTAGAATAAAAAAATATTTCTCTGTACTCAAACATATCAATTGTGAAACTATTTTAGAAGTGGGGATTGATTAACTTTTAAGACTACCAACCACATGTATTCAAAGAAACTGTATGATCACACTCTATTAGGCCCTACAAAATCCTAATTTGTTTGTATTCCAAGATTCCAATTCAGGCCTCTTCTGTGACACTCAAATTCCGCACCTCTATACCTAATCAGACTCAGACACTTCACAGAAGACTGACAACTCGTGACAGCTGTAAGTATAGCTATCCTTCAAAAATCCAGGTGGACAGAGACTTCGCTTTTCATAAGGATTTCCCACATACACAACCAATTAAGAGATTAAAAGGACGTACCAGTTTTCAAATGTGTTATTCACTGACACAGGCAGTGTGCTGGCACTGTGTTTTGACTGCACTGACAGGAGCATATTTATAGGGAAGAATTCCACCTAGATTCTTTTCTTCAGCTCATTACAATTGATTTGTTACTGGTGTAAACCCAGGGTTATTATAATAATTAGTGCAGACATTAATGTAATGAAATAGTGTTTTCCAGCTAAAGTAATATTCAGACGCAAGCCTGGTTTTCCTCCACTGTTAACTGGAGTCCTCCAAACACTCCGAGACTGAGGCGGTTCTTGATGCTCCATATGAAGCCGAGGTTCCTCTACTTTTATTCTTTTTTTTTGGTTTCACTGTTGAACCTTTCTAGGTCGCAATTACACCTGGTTTGTATAATGCAGTGCCAACGAAGTGACAAACACTATCACATAAGTCAAAGGCAGGATTTGGAGAGTGCAGGTGTTCAGAAGATTGCACACCATGCAATGTTTGACTGTGGGATTCATTATGGGTTATGGGAAGATAGCAGCACTTGAAGGGCTCCAGTGACAGAAACACATTTGCAGCTTGCTGCCAAGCCATACCGATGTGGAGGGAATGTTTAAAAGCATCTAATAGAGACATGTTCAAGATCACCTGAGCCGCCTTTGTGGCTCTTGGGCTTGGTTTGTTAGAGCCACAGGCTCACACACCTGCCAAGAAGTGTGAACACCCCTCCAGGTCTTTGTAAAATGCATCTGTGTGTAACTTTTGATAGCTTTTACAAAATATGCAATTACTGTTCAGAGTGAGTTTCCTTCAGCTGCTTTCTAGTCAAGGGAAGTAGGTGGATTCTCAGTGGGCTGGAATTCCAAATGCCACTTGGATCCTGGGCTGTGGGCCTTTTTATATTGTCTGTGCATGTATTTCAGGCATGTTCAAGCTGAAAGGCTTAAGGTTCAAAGGGCATGTAGTCTGGAAAAAAATCACAGGTTTGTGTTAAAAATTCACCTTTGTAATAAATGTGGGAATGGTGATTTGAAGTAAATAATAAGAAATCATTAGGTTGTGGTGAAGAAAATGTGCCAATATGCTCTGACATTCATATTTCACAGTATCAATTGCCTTCTTATGTGTCAAAATCATGAATAAGATTTTTTTTTGGGAGGAGGGTGTTGAGTTGCAAACTCATTAACAGTAGGCTTTGGAAATGGAAGCAAATGGTGTTGAAGTGGTTGCTGCAGCCTTGGTGGTGAAGAGAATGATGAGGCTTACCACAGCTTTCTCCTGTTGCCTGAGGTCTCAGACCCTGTAACAATCTCCAGGACAGTCACCTGAGAGGGAGACCCACCTGCATCTGAGCTGGGGGACTCTGGGGTTTCATAGCTTTAGAGATTTGGGAGTTGCAAATCAAATTCTTCATACTTGGCCACAGGAGAAACGTTCACCTTGAGAAAAGCTGGGTGGAGGCAATGGTGACCATTTTACATTAATTTATTTTGGTCTGCGGTTAATTCTCTACTAGCTTCAGTTAGCACTGGAGTCTTTCAGCACCACGGATCCTTTCTTCTATTTCATGAACTTTCTTTTCCCCTTCACCCTTCAGGTCCAGCTCTTTGGCTTTCCTCAGAAGTCCCCTTGCGGGCCCTTCTTTCCATAGGCCCTGCTCCATTGTGGCACAAGAATTATATTTGCTCTCAGGCCAGAGGCTGTGAAATTCTTTCCTAAGGTTATGGCCTTCCAGAGGAGACTCTGGCCCTCATTCTAGGAAGTCACAGCTTACGACATCCTCTCAGGGAAGTTTTTGACAAATCACACTATCAGAGACGGTAAAGAATAATAAAAGTTCGAGTCAATGCCATGCTCTTGCTGAAGGCCTGGCCTTGTCAAGGCTTCTGGGGCAACCTGCAACCTGCTCCCTCAACCCCACCCCCATGCCTCCACAGACTCTTCCTTGCTAGCAATGAATCACGTGCCTCTGTTTTCCTAGTGGCATCCTGCTGAGTCTCTTCGGCCTCTGTGCTTCTCAGCCTGGGTCTTTGCTCTGGAGAGCCTTCGCAGAACTGAAGCTGTTTCTCCAGGTATGTTTTACAATGCTATTAACAACACTGTTTTTAACAGCTGTATAGAAGCCTCGCACAAGGACTATACGATTCCGTTTGTATCCAATTCAAGAATAGGCCAACTAAACTATGGCGACAGAGATCAGATCCCCTATGAGCGTCAGGATGTTTTTAAAAGAGGGCAATTTCTGGGTGATAGAAATATTTTATATGTTAGCTGGGCTGTTGGTTATACAAGTAAATACATTTTTCAAAACTCGTCTAACTGAATACTTAATATCTGTGCATCTCACTGTAAATTTCAAATAAAAATAAAATACAGCAAATATAAAAACTGTATCACGGGGGGTAAAAGAATAATGAAAGTTCCAATTACACACAGTTGGATCAAAATGTGTAGCCAGCCCAGCTCAGGCAATACCTTCCTTAGACATACTATTCTTTTCTCTCCTTTCCTTCCTTCTTTCCTTCCTTCCTTCCTGTTACATCTGTGTGCTTGTATATCAAAAAACAAATGGTACAATTGAACGAAGTGATTTGCATGGGGTTTAATAAAGGGGCTATTGCATAGGATGGGGTAAGGAAGTGAACAAGGTGTAGTGCACAACTGTGGGGCTTAGTCACAGCGGGGAGCCACTGCCACCCCTAGACCTGAAGGGGTACCAGTCAGAAGACTTCCTGCAACCCAGAAAGGAAAGCTGTATGGAGCAGGCCTCCTCAAAAGAGCCACGGCCTTAAAGAAGGGGACACAGCCAATTCCCAGCTACTCGGCTCATTTCCAGACCTTATTGCTTTCTTACGTCTCAGTGCCCAGGCGGGGCCTCCCAAAGACCTACACGACCAGAAGCTAACTAGAAGGGAGCTTGAAGTCTGGCCTCCCAAGGTACAGAGCTAGGAGAGGGGTGAAAAGTGGATGTGGGGGACAAGCCAAGGATATACAACCCCACTGGTCACTGGAGTACCCCCGGTGCTATGAATACAACAAAGGCAAAAAACCCTGCTACTTAGGAATCGTACATTCTTGATAGAGGCACTAGAAAAAAAAATGGAGGATCAAAATATGTCATCAATATGTGGGTGCAGAAAAGAGTATCGAAACCAGATGGAAAACTGAGACAGAGGGGGTGTTGGAGACAAGGCTGGGGAGCACTGTCATCAAAGGCTTCCTCCAAGAGGCGTGGCCTGTGATCAGTCTTCAACAGGGTGCAGGTAGAGAGATGGAAGAGAGCAGAGAGCGCATATGAGAGCAGGTGGGACAGCCTGTACAAAGGCCAAGCAGTGAGAGGCTGGTTCCATGTTGCAAAGACTGGATCATATGGTAAAAGGACAAGAGGGTGGAGGTGAAGCCGGAAGAGGGGACGAGGGCTAGGTCACAGACAGTAGTGATTGGGCATGAACTTCGTTCTGTGGACAATAGATAGCCACTGAGATAGTCTTAGTAGGCAAGAGACACCACCAAATGTTACTCTCAAAGACTGTGCAGTAATGAGGCAGTGTCTGTGCTGGTTTGAGGTGAAGTGAGATTGGAAACTGGAGATGAGTCAGGAGCTACCAGTGAGTCAGTGGGAGGCAAAGAGAGAGACACACAGAGAACTCCTCTCCTAAGCCAGGCATACCCATACCTGGCTTCCCCTGTCTGCGTCCATACAACGTGCACATTCCCTGCCCATGTGAGCTGCTCCTACTCCCGAGACACGCCAAGAAGGAATGTGTCTTTCCATTGGTGGACTCCTCAAACTAAATTTTGTTTGAGCTCCCCTCCCTGGTGTCTCTTCTCTGCTAGGGCTGGGCTGAATGCTCTTCTCCAGGCTCCCAAAGGACTCCCAGGTTCAAGCGATTCTCCAGGCTCCCAAAGGACTCCCAGGTTCAAGCGATTCTCCAGGCTCCCAAAGGAC